>NC_028453.1:25199259-25223496 GCF_000263155.2 Setaria italica | reverse complement strand
ACAATGATCATTTGATCTAATTGTGAGCAAGATTAGCATGCTGCATTGTACTGCTATTTTATAAGCCCTTGCCGTATTTAGAAATCGCATGGATAAAGCTGATATAAGTGAATTTATTTAGTTTGTATGTTTCAGCTATTTGCATAATATGTTAATATATACTTTGTCACTGATTACTACGAGTATCAATTTCCTATCTCGTTATACTTTGTGCTGTTCATACCTGACGTATCTTCCTTTACGGCGATTGTAATAGCCTACGTTTATACTCCTAATTAGTATCTAAACATTGATGTGACACTTGCTTAAAAATAAGCAAACAAACCAAACGCCCCCATAATCAACAGCAATATCATACATATGAATAGCAATACATCGAAGAAAAGGAAGATACAAACAGGTATGAACAGCACAAAGTATAACGAGATAGGAAATTGATACTCGTAGTAATCAGTAACAAAGTATAAATTCACTTATTATGCAAATAGCTGAAACATACAAACTAAATAAATTCACTTATTATCAGCTTTATACATGCGATTTCTAAAATCAGGCAAAGGGCTTTATATAAATAGCAGTAACAATGCAGCATGCTACATCTTGCTCAACAAATTCAGATCAAAATGATCCATTGATAGCTTCCAATAAGAGTTATTTGCCCGAGTCATGGGGACTTCATGATGAAACCATCTCTATGATCAAAATTCAGATCAAAATCATCCATTCAGCAGCAAGGACCTTGCTAATAGTGTCGAACACTATTAGCAAACAACCATGCACAGGGAACTATGCACGGTGACAATTATGTACAGGGAACTAACAAGCATACGAGATTAGAAAACAAATCGTTAAGGAATCGGAGAGAAAAGGGAAGAGCACCTTGATCTTTCGAAGGGATCTCTCGCCGACAGCGTCGGCAGGAGTGGCGGTGGCACCTCCCCGCAGATCTGGCAAGAAGAAGAAGGTCAAGGGGTGATGCGGAGGAGATTGAGGAGGGGACTGGAAGGGGAGATGCAACAGGTGTACCTGGATCCATGGCAGCCGGAGGAGGACCTCGCATGGGAGGGGTGGTGGCGCCAGCGGTCGGCAGCGGTGTCGCTTCTTCTTGCGCCCCCATCCTTGCGCCCGTCCTGGCGTCCTAGATGCCCGTGAGCCGCTGCGCGTGGAGCCGAGGAGTCTAGGTGCCCCGTTGACGGGCGTGGGTGTTCTAACCCGCCCCGACCCACAAATGCAGCTCCCCACCCCGCCTCGACCCGCTGGCCTCTAAACCCGCAACTACCCATATAAATGAACCCCCACGCAAGAACCCGACCCGAAATCCCGATTTGCCCCGCCCCACTAGCAGGCCTACTGGACTACTTATGTTCGAGTAGTGTCACATATGCACACAAACTCCAGTAATGTTGGTAGATGTTGACGCGCTATTCCAAACATTTTACTACTCCTTTTTAGTGACATTATTGATTAGTTTGCACTAATATACGATGTAACTACATATTCATTTATGTCTTGTGTTTATATTATATTGATATTTTACGGGAAGGTTTTTCAAGATAAAGTGGGATATTTTGAATAATTTTAATTTGGACTATAATTAGAACAATACAGGAAGCATACACGCGAAAAGATGAAAGTCAGAATGTCCTATTTGGTCCAATGCTGATTGGCATTATCCGTATCTCAATCATGTGTCCAAATGCAATAATCTCGATCTAGGAGGTTTCTAGAAGATCCCAACACCAATATAGGCCATGAAGGTGCAAGTATGAGAAGGGTTAGGATTTAGGAATAAGTTTAAACACTCAGCCAGAACATAAAGGTGAATTTAAGTTTGAGTCTACTTGCATTCCCATCTATATGGGCTAAATGGCTTTGCCTGTGCTAAGGGAGGTTGTCACGGATGAATTTTTTTTTATGGATGTAGAGATGGATGGTATGCTAATGTTGATGTAAAAAAGCTTGAAAGATGTAAGGGGTGGGAGAAAGCATGCATGCATGTTGTTTAATTGCCATGGATGACCAGTACGTGTGGTTTAATCGTCGTGGACGGACAATACCTGCAATAAGAAATTTATCAGCATATAGGTCGGTACATAGAAAAGGGGGCATAAGTGAGCACGAGTCACGTCTTGAATGGCTCATTAGGAATGGGTCCTCCTTTTGGATCGTTTCTAAGAGTAAAGTTTATTGAAGCTACCTTAAAAAAAGATAAAAATAAAAGACTAACATGTATGATCAACATTCTCTCATCAAATCATATGATACAACTATCCTATATACTAATTCTACTGGCTCGTAAGCTACAAATTTCCTTTATACAAGCTCAAGGATGAAAAATTGTACGGTTTTGATAGTTCGAGGATCAAAGTTAATTGGTTATAGAGTTGACGGCTCAAATAATTCGAAGGTCAAAATGATCTGCTTTTCTTTTCCTAACCAATAGGTGATTAAAATGATTTTCATACTATAGTATCATAAATTGTAAATTCGTAGATAGAGTAGAACATTGACGTCAGTTTGGTTTGGTAGCTATCCACTTGCTATCCGCCTAGGAAGGTATTTCGCTGTATACTCAGGCCTCGTTCGGCAGTGCCGGATTGGATTCCGGTCAGAATTACTTCCAGACTCGGTTTGTTCCAGGCCCGATTTGAATGATTTCACCTGTGTCACTCAATTCGGGGAAGATTAAATCCTACCAATCCACTCAAACTGAATAGGTCAATCCATCTGGCACAGATGAATCAATCCAGGTCAATCCCATGCATGTTGGCAGAGCGTACAGAGTTTGCAACAGATTGAGCATTAGCCTCAAACCGCGCAAAGCATACAGAATCAACTTTGCATACAGAATACAGACTTGTTCAGTAAGAGGTATGACTACCATAGCAAATAAGTATGCAACTGAATTACAAGTTCAACAGATGGAATCAAAACACATGCCTAACAAGTTTAAATCCAACTACAAGTCTCAAAACTGTGGCAACATAAATAAAAAGCTTGAACCATGAGTATCGACAGGCGCCTTGGACCATGTTTTGGTTACTTGTTCTTCTTTTTTCACACCAGGCTTAGCAATCTGCATGGCAAACGAAATGCAAATTAGAACTTAAGTACTGAACTAGCCTTTGGTTACACAGATTAAGAACCAACACTGCATTTGCATGTAACACCTACCAAAAGTAGTACATTCTTAAAGTTCATAGACCAAATAGGTAACCTGAACCAAAAATAAGTTAAGATGAAACAAAAAGTAGGGGTTGAACCACACGCCTGATAGTGAAATTCATGCAGATTTTGTACTTTGTAGTAGCTGGCCCCCAATCATATTTACTTCTGTGTGTATGCTTCCATGCAACCAAGCATTGACCCATGAATGTCCTCGAACTGAAAGCTCTTCTGTAGGCCTACCTTCTCGTTTTAGCATCAACTTATAAAGGTTATCACCAGTAGAAAACTTAGCTTTAGTCCCGGTTGGTAGGCCTCAAATCTCTCTAAAAGCCATCCAGGATAAATTTTTCGAGACAAAAGGGATCTTTAGTCCCGGTCATCCCCCTATAGTCCCGGTTACCAACCGGAACTAAAATCTTTTGAAAAAAAGAATAAAAAAAGCATTGGGCGTCCTCCGCCTGCCTCGGCTCCCGTGCCGCCTGCCTCGGCTCCCGCGCCACCCTTCGCCGCCTGCCTCCGCCCCTCCACCGCCTGCCGCCGCCCCTCTGCCTCCGCCCGCCGCCTGCCTCCGGTCCCGCTCCACCTCCGCCCCGCCGCCGCCACCGGCCTCCACCTCGGCTCTACTCCGCCCACCCGCCGCCGCTCCCCCGCATGCCGCCACCCGCTCTCGCCCCGTTGCTGCTCCTTATTGCCAGTGAGGGGCGAGCAGAGGGGGAAGGGAAGGGGCAGGGGGAAGGGGAGGGGCAGCGGCGCCTGCGCCGGAGCCTGCTCACCCGCAGCTTGCCTGGGAGATGAGGAGGAGAGATAGAGAAGGAAGAGGATAAGGAGAAGGAGAAGAGGAGGGGAGAAAGAGGAGGAAGAGGATAAGGTGCCTGGGGAGAGGAGGGGGAGAGAAAGATAAGGAGGAGGTTGGGGGAGGGGTGCGTGGGGACATTTTATCTCGGTTGAAAATTTCAACCGGGACTTTTTTGTTTCGGTTGAAAGTTTCAAAGTCTCGGTTAAAAGTTTCAACCGGGACAAAAGGCTCCCCCTTTAGTCCCGGTTAGATGTTTTGTCCCGGTTGGAAATTCCAACCGGGACAAAAGGGGATTCTTTTGTCCCGGTTGGAACTTCCCCCCTTTTGTCCCAGTTGGAATTTCCAACCGGGATAAAAGAACCCCCTTTTGTTCCGGTTGGCCCCCCGCTACGATATTTCTAGTCGTTTTAACCGGGATTAAAGGAGGGTCTTTAGTCCCGGTTGGTGTTTACAACCGGGACTAAAGCTCTCCCCCCGCAGTGGCCTTCGGGGGCACGTTTTTGACCGAGGACTAAAGCTACTTTTGTCACAGGCCCAATATTAACCGGGATAAAAGGGGTTGGATGGAAGGTCAGTTCTCTACCAGGGCTGTATAAAAGATTGGACAAGACTGTATGAAATATGTGACCCTCGTTGTCACGGGGCATCAACCTATCTGTCTGTATTCGACTGTAAAATGTTCTAGGTTCCAGTTCAACATGTCTGCAAGTGCCACAAGTTACTCAACATAGTATAGGTAACAGGCCGGACTATATGGATGTTAGTTTGTAATGCTTTTAGGTGTCCCTTAAAGTAGAAGATATCAATTATAAACCAAGTGTGTGACATTCTTTTTTCAGTTAGCTTGGTTAAGGCGGGGAGGACCATTTAGTTGTCCCTTAAAGTAGCGGATGTCTTTACGTATTTCTGGTGCTATCACGTTTTCATTGTCAAGTTAGTTTAAGGTGTGACCAAACACCAAAGTGAGACAACTTGCAGTTTCAATTAAGTTTCCATGCTGAAGACTTAGGAGCAATCAAATGAAATGAATCTTCATGTGTACTCGATGAGTGTTAGTCAGGACTGCCACATTCCCTGTTTTGTTGCTATCCCTAATTGCAAACACTGCCACATTATCATTGGGGATCTACAAGTAACAAGAAAAGGTATGAGAAATGCATACTGTTTGCTTTTTATTAACCATGATAGCTGACCAGAAATTACTTTATTTATTAAAACTGTGACTTCACATAACTTATAGTTGACAAAAATTTGGGAGACTGAGTTTAATCTTTTCATTTAAACCCTGACAACTATTTTGATGTTTTAAACACTGAGCAAAAGAAACTATTCTGTGTTAGCAGAAGGACAAATTTTACAGCTACTCTGTATGAATTCTTCAAAGACTGTGTAGTTGAGGTCTGAGGCGTGAGGGTGACCACTGAAGGTGATACCGTAATGCACAATACAAGCAACATGTGAGAAAATATAAACAAACTGAAGGCATGTGCTTATCTCATCTCTAGGTTAGTTTTAAAAGGGAGGGGACATATGTTGTCGTCATGAATTCAGTATTGGTCACCCGCAAAAAAAATGAATTCAGTATTGGTCCATTCCCCTAATTACGATTCTGAAAGCCATAACTACAGGCTAAGCCACACATCTCGACAGGAAGGCAGAACATGATGTGCAGCACAGCATGAGAGATATGACTATAAAATGGGATCATAAGTCAGTAGTTACCGAGAATATGCGAAAAAATCAGTAGTAAAAGAAAACAAAGGGAGTCCAACTGAAATTGAACCCCTTTGCTAAAGGGTACATCATTTAAACAACCATCAGCTGCTATGCTGTCATACTGCTAGTTTTTAAGGTATATAAATCTCACTATGCTGTCAGCTGCTTGATCTGTACAGGTTTGTACTACAGTCAGTTTTTAAGGTAGTAATAATTTAATAAATTACTAGAATCAGTCATCTCCAGTCGTTTCATTTCAAAACAAATTACTAGAATAAATGGCATGTGTCTATAAACAAATTACTACAATGCAGTGTAGACATGCAGCTTATGAACACAAACAAATTTGTCAATCGATCATGTTTGTGCCCTATACTCCAAATGCATCCAGCAGCTACGGAAAAGAAAAGAGATCTCCCTCTCGGTGCAAAACCGAACGCAAAAGGCTGCGGCCTGCTCATGGATCGATTTTCCCCCAGCCCCAACTCTGCACCTAGGTCGACCAAATCAAGAGACCAGATCGTCCAGCCACTTTACGGATCTCAACTCCCAGCCACCTCAAGAACAAGAACGTGAGGACGAGAGATGGGAAGGAAGAGAGGCCGGAGCCTTACTGGTGAGAAGGTGGCGGAGAGGATGGACCCCGGACAGGAGCCAGTCACAGTCGGGATGTGCCGCGCCGCTGCCTCGTCGCCTCGCGTCGTCGTCTCGCGGGTGGGTTCGTTTGGAGGGTGCTCCCGCTCTTTGGATGAGTGGGTGTTTGAATCCCCGACTAAACTTTAGCTCCTATCACATCGAATGTTTAGACATTAATTAGAAGTATTAAATATAGGTTAATTATAAAATTAATTTCACAACCCCTAGGCTAAATCGCGAGACGAATCCATTAAGCCTAATTAGTCCATGATTTGACAATATGATGCTACAGTAAACATTCGCTAATGATGGATTAATTAGGCTTAATAGATTCGTCTCGCGATTTAGCATAGGGGTTCTGCAATTAGTTTTGTAATTAGCTCATGTTTAGTCCTCCTAATTAGCATCCGAATATCCGATGTGACACGGACTAAACTTGAGCTCCAGGATCCAAACACCCCCTAAGAAACATGACTTTAAAGTCCGTCGAGCCAAACTTATGGATAAATAAATTCAACATTTCGAAGACTACATTCAACATTTTCTGAGGAATAGTTTAACATTTAAAAATACTACATTCAAAAAAATTTAAAAAAAATAACTACTTTCAACATTTTTCCTGAACTATTCCAACATTTCAAAAAAAATTGATTCAACATTTCAAAAACTAGATTCAACATTTTTTAAATCTAACTCAACATTTCAAAAAAATAATATTTAGTAGCTTCTTCTTCATCAACGGCGCATCACCGGCGGTGACGGCAGTGGAAGCAGCAGCGACGACGGAAGCAGCAACAACGGCGGCGCAACAGTGGTAGGGCGCACGGCATCGGCGGCAGCGGCGACTGGCACGACAGCAACAAGGTGAGAGAGTTAGAGTTGGAAATATGAAATACATCCGATGGATAAAAAATGTTTGCACGAATCTTAAACACCAGAAGCCATATAACATATGAGCTTCCGGAAAGCGGATAGGATTGACCTCGTTTGGAGGGGAGGAGGTGAGATTTCATTTCAGGCCATGGAGTGAGGGGAAAACCGAGCCGGAAAGCCTAGCCAACCTAACAACGATTCCAATTGAGATCCAAATTTATTCCGAGCCGGACCAGGGCCTCGTTCCGGACCGTTCCGGCCGAAACGAACGAGGCCTCAGGCGTCTCTACTCACGGCTTGAGTTGAGAGCAGTCGTGTCGACTGTCGACAACTCGACATATCCCAAACTCTCACCGAGCCTTCCAAGCAAAACACAACCCGACTCCTTCGGTCCTTCCCCTCTCCGATCCCCAATCGGCCGACCTCTCGAATCCCTAACCCTAATCCGCCGCCGCCGCCGCCACCGCCACCACCGCTGCGATGCTCCGCTCGCCGGGCCACTCGCCCCGTCACCTCTCGCCATCACCGTCCCCCGCGCCTTCCACCCCGCGCCCTCCCTCCCCGACACCCTCCTCCGCCTCCGCCGCCGCCGCCGCCGCCGCAGCCACCACCTCCTCGAAGCGCCGCCGCCCGGAGGTGCTCGACGAGGACACCTACGTCGCCGCCATCGAGCGCATCATCGAGCGGGACTTCTTCCCGGACCTCCCCCGCCTCCGGGACCGCTTCGACTGGCTCCAGGCCGTGCGGTCCCGCGATCCGCTCGTTCTCCGGGACGCGCAGCTCAAGATCCTCGACCGCCGCCGCCGCCTCCAGCGCCAGAGGACGGGCCCCGTGCCCACCCCGACGCCGGCCACCTCCACCGCGCTCCGCTCCCCCTCCTTCCTCACCACGCCCGCCGGCTCCGTTGCCGGCGGCGCGGGCGCCCCTGAGGAGGAGGAGGACGATGATGTCGCGGCCGCGCTCTCCCTCGACGGCTTCTTCAACCGCTTCACCAGCGAGGACAACGAGTCCTTCTCGCGCATCCTCGAGAAGGTCAACCACCGCCGCCACGAGCGTTACGCCCACCTCCTGGAGCCTGCCGAGGCAGCAAATAAACCCTTGTTGGAGGACGCCAAGCGCGACAGGATAACAGATGGGTATGGTTCATCGGGGCAGCCACCGAGTACATTGGAGGGCGCCAAGTTCACAGCGAAGAACCTGCTCATGTACTACCCTGCTGACCGAGGAGAGGCGCCTCTCACAGAAGAGGAGCGCGCAGAGCGGATCAAGGGGATGACCAAGGAGATTGACAAGTCAAACACCAGGTTACATGGGAGAGCCATGGCTGATGATGCAAGGCCCAAGGAGGAAGAGGCTGCCATACTGTATGCACCGGTTGCAGGCACCACTCCAGGAGGGATGGCATACCATGATCCCGACAAAGCGAAGAAGTATGATTTGGAGGATCTGAGGAAGACGCCAAACCCGTTCTACCTTGAGTCAGACAAAAAGGCCAACAACGGGTATACTTTTGTGAGGACACCATCACCAGCACCTGGTGTGGATGAGTCGCCATTCATGACATGGGGTGAGATTGATGGAACACCACTGAGGTTGGATCCTGATGAGACGCCAGGTGGTTCTGGGGGTAGTGAGACAGTGCATTTCAAGATCCCACCGCCTCCTGCTCGCGATGTGAAGGCACACCTGCTTTCAAGGGATGCAGCACGGAAGATAAAGGAGCGTTCAAAAATTTTCCACAAGCCACCGTTGCCATCCCCTGTGAGGGGAGGCAGTGCAAGTCCCAGAACCCTCTCACCTGCAGCGCAGAAGTTTGTACGGAACGCCATCTCAAAGTCGGCAAAGTCCTCTAACACTATTGATGAGTCTCTCCGTGCAAGCTACAGAGGTTCAACCCCATCTGGAAGCACTCCCAAGACAAGGTTTTCAAGAGATCCAGGCCTTGGATCGCGGTCTCCATCAACAAGGCAGGGTTCCACCCCTCCTTGGTGAATTTTAGTAGGCCTCGGATACATGGTCTTTCCTGTATTGTAGCAAATTGTATAATGAAAGAATGGAAATAATGCTTATTTACTTTCAATATCTGAGCCAGCCTTTTAAAATCACCAGCATGAGCATAACTTTGCATGCCCAAGTTCCAGAGTGCATTTTATTTTCAATGGTTTAACAAAAAATACCTTCGCATTGTGCATTCTGTTGCTCTAATAACTTGGGGTGTATTTCCTGTGTTGTAACTCATTCTTGAGTCCTGACAGAAGTTTCTAATAATGGGATTGGATGTATTTTGGTGGCGACAGGGGCAGAAGTAAAACAACTTGTTCCATGTATTGTGTTTATGTGACAGTAGGTGCACAGGATGGTTTATCACTTTGGATTGTTGAATTTGTCATACTTGCTTAGAACATGGAAAGGGATATATTTTAGTGGCACCACTGGAGAAATCCAAATGACTTATTGCACCTACTCTCTCTGTTTTAAATATATGTTGTTTAGGATGACCTAATTAGTTCAAAAATGGAGAGAGTGTACAGATGGTTTAGTACCTTGGGCTTATGTGACAGCAGGCGTATGAGGTGGTTTATCACCTTGGATTGTTGAACTTTTCATACTTGCTTATCATATGTAGAGGTAGATCAGGGCAGTAAAGTTCATACTGGAATTAATAATATAGACACCACACACCCACACCACACCTTTGTAATAATCCTTTGCTCATAAGTTCTGAAGTGACCCTTTATTTTTCAGTAGTTGTACAAAATTTATCCTGTCATTCTACATTCTGTTGTTCTAATAGTAATAGCTATGGTGTATTTTTATGCTATCACTTATTTCTTATAGAAATATAAAATAATAGAAATGGATGTATTTTTGGTGGCAGTACTAGAGAAATTGAAGCGACTTATTTCAGGTATTCTAGATGGTTTATCACCTTGGGCTTATGTGGTGGTACTTGTACAAAATGGTTTCTCATTTTGGACAGTTAAATTTTCCATACTTGTGGGACAGATGCAGTATTAATTGGTCATATTAGAATTAAGAAAAGCCCATGGTCCTGTAGGCTGCAGTTCAGTTTGCAGTCTCAGACTATTGTAGTTCTTTGTTCATGTTAGCCTTATGCTTGTTTACTTCAATTGGGTTGGTGTCAGGATTTAACTGGCTTTATGCAGATCATTCTCATTGGTGTCAATGGAAGTTTCTAGATGTTTTTGCTTTTTGCCAGCAACTTTAGAATGTTTGAGACCTGGATATGAGAGCCTGCATAAGATGTTTTGCTACTTCCTTTTCTTTTGTTTCTTTTCTTTTCTCTTCTTGAGATGAGGCTGATGATGCTTTTGGGCTTTTGGCAGTGATCCAGATGCCAGATTTGTTTACATCTCCAGGAAGACTAGAGGCGTACTGTTTGTTCAAGTGCGGAAAAAAGGTGAATTGAGTTAGGCCATTCTGTGTCAATTGGAGCTATCAGAGAATAGTTTGCTTTCTACAGTACAATTGGTTATGTGCTGGTGGAATGATGCTGGGGAGCATATGGGTTCTATACTCAGTTGCAATTCTTGGTTTCCCAGGTTCTCCCAGTTCTTTCGCCTGTTTTAGAAAAGTTCTTTTGCCTGCTGCTGATGGAAATTTGAATCCGCCACTGCATGCTGAGAACTTGAAAATAAATGTTGATGGTGCCTCACTTTTCATCATTGATCAACACATTTAGTTTGGTTGTGGATTTGTATTGCGAGGCTAGTGGGAGGAGCATTTCAGACTCCTACAGTAGCTGGAGACATGGACTTTTTAATGCAGTGAGGCATGCAACAGCAGGCATGGCCATGATGGTAGGGTTTCTCATTGGCTCATTTCTCTCGTTTATGTGGTAGTCTTTTGCCTATGTTCAAGCAGTCTTTGAATTCCTTTGGAACCAGACGGGCTATGTTTTGGGGCTGGAAGATACTCCCAAGCTTTGTAATGGTTGTGGGTTACTCAGAGTATGGCTTAGCCAGCCCAGTAACGGCTCCATCTCAGAGAATAAAAGATGGTCAACACACCATGTTCAGGTACAGTCCAACAAATGTAAATGTGTAACAAATTATGTGGATGGTGTTTGTGTAATAGAATTACACAACTGCTGTCGAACCTCTGTGATCCTTTTTCTGTCAATAATGATCCAAAAAAGGCTCTTTGCAGTAGCAGGGCTCTCGGTAATGGTTAAAAGTTAAAACCATATATGCCCCTGCCCCCAAAAGCAAGCAGCAGTATGAGGTGCTATAATATTGGTAGTACAGAAGCCATGGCATATGCTCTTTCTTTGAACTTGAAGTCATACCATATTCTCATTGTTACGTTCATCAAAGGAAGTTGTTGTATGCTTTGCTCATCGTGAAGCTGCTGCACCTATGCTCATTTATATTTGAAATTCAAGGATATTGGAAGCCGCACTACCCAAATTCAACTAGCATGTGTTTCCAGAAATGTTAAACCAACATTGCAAATGTCCTACTCCATATAACCAATTTCAAATATGCAGCAGAAAATGGAAACTGGCATATATAAAAAAGTTTATAGTACCAGACTTTCTAGTATGCTGCATGCTCTCTCTTCGTATGAACTAACCAATCTTTATGAATGAGGTAGCAGTTACCAAACACAACAGATGCTTACAATTGTGCAAATATATACACTGAGCTCATTTAAAGTACCAAGTGGCCTTTTCGTTACGGGGCTGGTTCCGTTTACTTATTTTTAGCACGTATCACATCGAATCTTTAGATACTAATTAGGAGTATTAAACATAGACTATTTACAAAACCCATTACATAAGTGGAGGCTAAATGGCGAGACGAATCTATTAAGCCTAATTAATCCATCATTAGCAAATATTTACTGTAGCAACACATTGTCAAATTATGGACTAATTAGGCTTAATAGATTCGTCTCACCGTTTAGCTTCCGCTTATGTAGTGGGTTTTGTAAATAGTCTACGTTTAATACTTCTAATTAGTATCTAAACATCGATGTGACGGGTGCTTACAGCGTAAACCAAACCAGGCAGTGACACTACTGTTTTTCAAATTTATATGCATCGGTACCAGATACTCTACTTATCCAAACCACAGAGCATGAGTCAACCCCAAAATTGCACATGCAGGTGTGGGAGAACGAACTTCAACGGAGCAGATGGAGAACAAGATGGCTACCAGGAGACCGTTCCTCATTTCATTTCTTAAACAAAGCAAGCTTAATTGTAAACACAGAATGTACAATATCAACATGTCAGTTTCAAGCAAGTCGATCCGATTGTAGTACTCTAAGATGGAATATTGGTTTCGAAAACAAGGGAGGAACAATTGGAATTCTGTCCAAGAACAAAGGAAAAGAAAGAAAAATGTACACAGAAGAGTCCCTACCCCCAACTCGACTCAATCAGTAACATGTTTCAGACTTTCAGTACTACAGCGCAAGACTTCAACATCAAACTCATTTATATTCATCTATGCTATGGCACAACACAAGACAACTTCCTGGCCATGTCATTCATGGAGCAGAATGGCATGAAACTGTGGATGCCATATGGACTTGTTGCGAACGAGACTAAATTACCAAGTGGAAATGCATGCAGTACACGGGAGATTTCAGCCCCAAAACATATTGTAGCATGTGGAAGCTGATGCTCTGTTCTGGTGGTCCCTCTGCCGAGGCTTGTGTTTGCTTTGCTCGTGAGATAATTGCTCGATCAGAACAGAACCAGCTGCTCACACATCCATTCAAGTCGAGCACCAGCAAGCTAGCAGCATACCTCTGTAGTCTGTCTGTTCTCCTGCTCTTCTCCAAGGCTCCATCCAAAACCAGCAAAGTAAGCAAGCCACCACTACCCTGCTTTCTTCTCTCCCCCACGCCAAGCACCAGAACCCCCAAATCCATCGGTGTTCCCCTTCAATTTCCAACTTTTTTTACAGCACGGAGCACAAATCGAAGTCTAAGACATCAATCCCTAAGGTGCAGATGATGTGCTGGTGGGCGAGCTCCGCCATGACGCCCCTAGCGCTGAGGCCGTTGCCCATGGTGAGCGAGGAGGGTAGACGGACGGACGGAGAGGACGACGACGACGCGAGGCGTGAGTGGAGGATGGCGAGATACAGGAGGAGCGCAGCGATGGTGGCGCAGATCTGCAGGTCCAGGCGCACGGGCCTGGGAGCTTGGGGCCGCGGCGCGTCCAGCTGCCCCTGCCGTCACCCCACCGCTATCACCACTGGAGAGGTCGGAAGAAACTTTCGGCTTGGAGCCTGACAAACGGGGCCACGTATAGTAGGGGCACTTTGGCCATTCCCACAAAAAACTGACGTGTTCCATAGCTCTAACGGCAAGTTGGAGTAACGGTAGTGACTTCAGTGGCATGGGAGGGTAAAAAAAATTGATGTAGTGCCTGGCAATAGAACTTCTTTTAGCCCTTGTTTACCTCACCTCCAACTCTCAACTTTGTCACTATGCAAAAAGAAGATTTCCCATCACATCAAACTTGCGGTACATGCATGGAGTACTAAATGTAGATGAAATTAAAAACTAATTGCACAGTTTTGTTGTACTTTGCGAGACGAATCTTTTGAGCCTAATTAGTCAATGTTTGGACAATAATTCACAAATACAAACGAAACGCTACAGTGTGCTACAGTGCCAGCACAGTAATTTTGACACTCCCAATTTTGACAACTAAACAAGACCTTAGTGATTGATATGGAATTGTGAACTTTTCTAGCCTCAAAGTGGAGAGAGAGGGAAAAACATCGAAACGATTTCTCATGCACGACTCAGTGTCGTCGCGAACTCCAATGCACGACTGGTGTTTGTGAGTCCCGCTACCAGGCTCCCAACCCCGTCGAATCTCCCCACCGCCGCCTGCCCGCCCGCGCACTGCTGCATCCCGCGCGCCGTCGACCTTGCCGCACTCTTTGCCGCCGGAGCTCGGCGTCGACCTCACCGAGCTTCCCCCGCTTCTGCGCCATACACAGGATGCG
Source organism: Setaria italica (assembly GCF_000263155.2). Taxonomy (NCBI): domain Eukaryota; kingdom Viridiplantae; phylum Streptophyta; class Magnoliopsida; order Poales; family Poaceae; genus Setaria; species Setaria italica. The sequence goes on along the minus strand of NC_028453.1, from coordinate 25,209,312 downwards.
GGGACGCCGGCGCGGGCTCCGATCCTGTGGCGTCGGCTTCCATCAGATGGGCCGCAAAGGCAAGCCACCACCAGGTTGAAGCAGATGCAAAGCGGCAAGAGCAGGGGTGGCTTCCGGGTGTTCATTTGGATAAGATGGAGGGCTGCTGGTTGCATCTCGAGCGGATTTCTTACTAGTTGAGTCGATTGGATTTGGAAGGATACAAGAAATTGTTGTTGCTGGCGGTGGATTTGGTGCTTGGATTGGACAGTGTGTTGTGGATTTAGTTGCTTGCTTGCCGGCGTTGCCTCCGGCCACGGCCGCTCGCCGAGTGGGTCGCAGAGAGAGAGAGGGGAAGCAGAGCAAGAAGGGGAGAGAGAAGACAGGGTGCGGGAGAAAATAAATTATCGAACCAGGTGTAGAAATCTTTGATTGGGAGGGTGGTTTCCAAAGGAGATTGCTGATGTGGGACTGACCTTAAAGGCCCGCCGCCCGTCTACCGGCCGGCCTTGGGCCGTGGGCACCAGTCCACCAACAGAGATTCGGCCCCTCAGTCACCCGGGGGCAGCTGCTTCAAAAATCACACTGTGATAAGCACGAAAGCTGATGTGATCGAGGCCGCTCACCCATGCTGACGTAGCTCGAACTTGAAAGGTGCAGGGCAACGTCACGGCATTTGAAGCATAGCGAGGGGTGTTTGGGAGGGAACCTAAACTTTAGCCCTCCCATTTTAATCACATTTTAGTCCTTTCCTCCCAAACAGGAGGGTTAAAATGAAGAGGCTAAACTTTAGCCTCCCTAAATCCATTAGCCCCTCCAAGGGGTGTTAAAATAGGCTAAAGAGGCTAAAAGTGGTCCCCTTGTCCAAAATTCCACCTCTTGCCCCTCCCGCACCCCCTTCTCTCTCCTCCGCCCGACACCCTCCAACAGAATCACGCGCGCCGTCATCTTCTCCCCCCACTCCCGTTCCTCATTCCATCTGGATCTCGCAACCACATCCCGATCCCGCACCGCGCCCCCTCCGCCAACGCGCCTCCACCATCCTCTCCCTTCCCCTAACCGCCGCCGTCCTTTTCTTCCCCACCCACCACCTTCCTTGAGTCGCCACCCCGCCTCCATCCATCCCTCCCCACCACGCGCGGCGGCATCCTCCCCACCCCACGCCGCTCCAGATCCAGAGGCCTCCTCCCCCCCGAAGTGCGCCGCTGAGCTACTCGCGCGTGCTCATGGACGGCCATGGCGATGATGCCTTCTCGCAGCCGGATCCGTCCTTCCCGCCGACTGCATCGACTTTTTCTCGCAGGCGGAGTCGTACCAAGGGCCACGAGCCGGCATGCAGGCCTTGGATCTGAACTCGCAGGTCGACGAGTTCCCCGACATCACCTCGTACTCCAACTTCCTCCGGGGAGACGGCGGCGGAGTTGCTCGAGGGCACGGCGCTCGCACCCTCGGTCTTCGCGTGCCCCGCAATGGCGGCGGAGGCAGCAGAGGAGGCGGCGGCACAAGAGGTGGCGGCGCCGAGAGGAGCAAAGGAGGTAGCGCCAGGGGGCGCAAAGTTCGCAATGCCGGTTGGAGCAGATGGGGCGGCGCCGGGGGAAGCAGAGGTGGCAGCGCAATCCGTGGCAGCGGCAGTGGCTCTAGAAGAGGTGGTGGGCGCGCGACTAGGTCCCTATTCATTGGATCCACGTCTGATGGTGGTGCCGGCGGCGGAGTACGTGTCCGTGGGCGTCGTCGAGGTGGATCCATTGTTGATGAAGAAGGTTTCTTTGAACTTGATGAAGGGAACACTCCAGATGTTGCTGATGGCGTCGAAGTGATCTTTCCCGGCTCTAAGGTACTAATCTAAACTTGAGATGCAACTTATATGTGTATGCAATGATGTTGTTCGATGCTTCAATTGATGGTAGTATGCCATGTTATGTGCTGATTGTTGTACTCATGTTTGAACTGAAGGTGGTATGCAATGTTCCAGCAGTAGTATGCAATGTTTATGTGCTGATGCTAGTAAGAGTAGCTAAGATGTCTTGTATGACTTTTTTATATCCTTGTGTGTATGCACTAGATTAAAGGTGACAAGGCATCTTGGTCACAACCAAATACACTTTTATTCTGTAATTTGTGCGTCGAGCAAATTAGAGAAAGAAATTGTCACAAAGCTACCATGTCCGCAAGAGGTTACAAGACAATTGTATAAAAATATTTCTTAACAACTGGATTGAAGCATGAAAGGAGGCAGTTCAGGAATAGGCTACATGGATTGAAAACTTTGTACACTTTTTGGAGAGGCTTGCAGAAAGATAGTGGCTTGGGCAGGCTTCCAAATGGTACTATCACTGCTCCAGATTGGTGGTGGGATGAAAACACAAAGGTAAGTATCATTTTTCATATTGTCCATATGTTGCTGCCTTATGGAGTTTTGTAACCTGAACATGTACTTGTTTTGCAGGGCTCCAAATTAGAATGTAAGATATTCAAGTATGGTCCTCCATAGTACATTGATCAGCTAGAGGAGATATTCCATGAGGTTGTAGTAGATGGGTCTACCTCCTTCATACCTAGAGCAGAAGATGAAGAAGAGGAAGAAGGAGATGAAGAAGAAGGTGAAGAACAAGATGGAGAATAGGGGTTCCCTTTTGATTGTGATGACAGCCCAATTAGTACAAATAGTAGGAAGAGGGTTAGTAGTACTAGTATTAGGTCCATTGCCACAAGTCATGGAAAGAAGTCCAAGAGCCCTATGGTTCAGGTTATGGACAAGCTAGTGGGTAAATGGGTTGAATTTGATGATAGACATCACAAGATGTTGAAGAAGAAGGTAGATGAGGAAGGTACCAAGGAGTCGAAGGAAAGAGCAGAGTTGAAGAAGTGTCAAGAATTGGCCTTAGAATGTGGTGCTGCTCCTGATAGCATTGAGTACTATGCTTATCTGACCATTTTTAAAGAGGGACTGCATAGAGAGTTTTTCTGCAATATACCAAGTCCTGAAGCTAGGCTGATTTTTTTTAAAGAGATGGTGTGAGGAACACAAGATGTATTAGTTTAGCTATGTTGATCATTGTTGGAGATGTCATAATGTTAGTTTTATCATGAACTGAGTTGTTTGCTGCTAAGAACTGATTGAATAAAATCAATAGTGTGTTGCTATCTTAGTGATTGTTATGTGCTAACCTTCCTGATGCTCTAACATTACTAACCTTTGCATTGTTTATGGTTTAGGATGCTAATTCTTCAACTGAGTGTTCAAGTGATGATGAGGATAATCATATTATGGAAGATTTCTCTAGTGAAGATGAAACTATGGAGTTCATAATGCACTGTCGTAAGAGGAATCGGAAGTTTGCCAATTTGCTGTTAATGTTCGGTATGTACTACGAATCTTCCATACACAAAGCTCCAAGGAGGGTTGCAACTATGACGGGCATTAAATGGGTAAATGAAACACTATCAAGTATGACCTCTTGTTATAACATGTTTAGGATGAGTTGCCCATTATTTCATCAACTACATGATTTATTGGTTGACTCATATGGTTTGAGGGCAACTAGAGATATGTCAACAATGCAGGCTTTAGGAATGTTCCTATGGATACTTTGGTGCACCGCAGTCACTTAGGCAAGTTGAGGATTGATTTGTGAGGTCATTGGAAACAATAAGCCGTACGTTCGACAAAGTGTTATGCAGTGTTCTTAAGCTAGCAATAGATAATATTAGGCCACTCGACCCTGAATTTAAGACGGTGCACAAAAGATTACAAAACCCTCGGTTTGCTCCATACTTCAACAACTGTATAGGAGCTATAGATGGCACACATGTACCAGTTGTGGTGCCAAGTGATAAGGTGGTTCAACATACAGGGAGACATGGATATACCACGCAGAATGTGCTAGCTATTTGTGACTTCGACATGAGGTTTACATTTGTTGTTAGTGGATGGCCTGGATCGGTCCATGATATGAGAGTGTTCAATGATGCCATAAAAAAATACGGTGCCAAGTTTCCACATCCTCTTACAGGTACACTAGTTTCTATACAATACTCTCTATATTTGTGCATACATGTTGTCTAGTTCATTTACCTAACAAGTTTGTCTTCATTTGTAGGCAAGTTTTACCTAGTTGACTCGGGGTATCCTAACCGTCCCGGTTACCTAGCACCTTACAAGGGTACGAAGTACCATCTACCGGAGTTTCGTAATGGTCCAATGCCCAAAGGTATGAAAGAGACCTTTAATTATGCACATTTGTCCCTTAGAAATGTTATCAAGAGGTCCTTTGGAGTTTTGAAGATGAAGTGGAGGATACTGTTGGGTATACCAAGTTTTCCAATGCACAAGCAAAGCAAAATTATTGTAGCATGCATGACAATTCACAATTTTATTCGAGATAATGGTATTGCCGATAGGGAATTTGATTTGTGCAATCGTGATGAAAATTTTATTCCAATGACTGGAACATCAAACTGTGGAGGACATGGGACGAGTACCCAAGGAGGAGACGAAGATAGCAACATGAATGCATTTCGAGATGAAATAGCTCATGCCTTGTACAATAGGTCCTAAAAAGTTGATTTCAGTGTTGTAATGATAATGTATTTTTTGTTTCATTTTGTGATTATTGGATATTGTAATAAACATAGTATTTCCTTCTCTGTTTAAATCAAGAGTGAAAGAGAAAGAGAAGAAGAGAGAGAGAGGAGAATCAAGAGGCAAAAAGAAAGAGAGGCAGCAAGCAGTGCGTAGGAAGAAAGAGAGGCAGCAAGCAGTGCATGCATGTGAGTGCATGCAAGCGGCGCATGCAAGCCGGAGGGGCAGTGCATGTAGCGGGCAGGGGTAGCGCGTGCCAGCGGCAGGAAAAAAAAACGCCGGAGGGAGGGGCAGCGCGCACAGCAAACCGGCGGGTAGCACGCGCCAGCGGTAGAAAAAAAAAACGCCGGAGGGAGGGGCAGCGCGCGCAGCAAACCGGTGGGAGGGGTAGTACGGGAGGAGGGAAGGAGGGGTACCGAAGTCATTTTGCTCATTAGATGTTAAATTTTAGCTTCCATCCAAATACCCTAGGTGCTAAACTTTAATCCTTTTATTTTAGTGGGCTAAACTTTAACCTAGAGCTAAACTTTAGCCCCTTCCTCCCAAACAGGACCTGACATAACCTGCCCGCCATCACCGGGGTATTGATGATCAGTTCATCAGCACTCGTGCACGTTGGCTGATGCATCTGGACGGGCCTCCTTTGCAGAGGGACTCATACGAAGGCCATGTCCCTCCGTCCTAGTTACTGCAAATAAGGGAACAACTGACGATACGAGGTACTGCGCCCGATCCACGATAAAAAATTTCAATCGATCGACTATGCTGCCCAAGGCAGTCGTGTTAGTTTCTCCTCATGCGTTGTGGCTTTTTTTAATTTCAGTATTTGGGTAGGTGGAGAAATAGCCTGATTTCAGCTCGAAAATTGCACGTACGCTCATTTTAAATTCAAGCCCGACTTGTCCAATCCATTTCATTCGACATTATTTGAGTTTAATTTTTTAAAAAGAAATAGTTTGCGACCTCACTGCACATAGCCAAGTTTAATGGGATGGTTTAAACCTTGATCCTTTATTTGAATTTTTAAAACTAATTTCCGTTAGTGGGTAGTGAGATTTTCTTGAACCCCAAAAGGAAAAATGGTGCCGATAGCTACGACTAACTGATCATTCCATACGCGTGAGATCGTGAACTCTTTGAGTATAAATTTATAGGCCCGGGTGCTGTACACTGTACTTGCTGCTGGATCCTAGCTTGTCGACACTGTTACTATTGTACCAACTACCAAGTGTAATTTGTCATTTTATTACATGCCATATATGTATCCTCTGTCCTGCGCATGCGTTTCCAAGCTGCACTCCATTTGTTTCTGCCGGTGTCTTGTTTCTCAGGAAGCTATGCAGCGTTTGCTAGTCACTAGGTTAATGGTTGGGAATGAACTGGCCCTTGACCATACAAGAGAGCATTTGCAGAGATTGCTGCATTATATTTTGTAGCGTCCATTCCATACTACTCATCTTAAACTTCTCCCACAGGGGTTATTGTATATTGTGCAACCTTTGTTCGCAGGACATGCCCCAGCAGCAATCACGTCACTTGTCACCAAGAGTCTGCAGCACATTGCAAATAAGTACAATGATGCATGCACGTACTTTGCTTCGTTCCGTATGATCGGGCATACGCAGTTGGTTCCTGAACGATTATTTGTTATTTGTTGCGTATAAACACGACCTTTAGGACCGGCCACAAACCTTCCTCTAAGGGCTGTTTGAATTCTTAGCTAAATTTTAGTTCTTATCACATCGAATCTTCGGATGCTAATTAGAGGACTAAACATGAGCTAATTATAAAACTAATTACAAAGATGGAGGCTAATTCGCAAGACGAATCTATTAAGCCTAATTATTTCATGATTAGCACATATTTACTGTAACATCACATTGGCAAATCGTGGATTAATTAGGCTTAATAGATTCGTCTCGCGAATTAGCCTCCATCTGTGCAATTCGTTTTATAATTAGTCTATGTTATCTAATTAGTATCTAAACATTCGATGTGACAGGAACTAAACTTTACTCCGAGGAACCAAACGGGGCCTAATATCGGTTGTTCAAGCGGTACTATTAAGTTGGTATCAAAAGGGAGTCCTTTAGTACCAATCATTTAGTATCGGGTCAAATAACCAGTACTAAAGGGTACTCCCTCCATCCCATAATAAACGCACATCTCACTTCTCGAGGAGTCAAATTTTTTAAGTTTGAGTAAAATTTATACAAAAATGTACTACTATTTATGATGTATAATAACTATCATTAGATTGAGCATTGAATATACTTTCCTAATAAATTTATCTGGAGATACAAATGTTGATACTATTTTCTATATTCTTAGTCAAACTTAAAAATATTTGACTCCTCGAGAAGCAAGATGTGCGTTTATTTTGGGACGGAGGGAGTACATGGTACTAACTAGTTTTATGCCAAAAAATAAAGAAAAAATATGCATTACGTGCCCAAAAAATGAAGAAAAAAATATGCGCGTCACAGGTCACGCGTAATATGCGCGTGCTATTGACGCTCATTATTGACACACTTTTACCTCTATTTATCTTCAAAATAACATGAAATTAATACCTAAACTATTGATTACACCTAATAAACCAGTTATTTTCACATGTGCAACGTATTTTGGAGGATGTTGTGTTTTTGCTGGAAATTGAGCTTAAAAGTATATTTTTGGATAAAGTACTGAACGAGCGTCGAACCAGACGAAGACGAAGGTCAACGGGCCTAGGAAGGGGCTAGGCCAATCGACCTAGAGGAGCCTAGGCCGATCGACCTGGCATCTTCTGGCACCCCCTCTTGCCCATCTTTGGCAAGCAACCCTCCAACATTGCTTAGGGCTAAGTTTATGAAGATATGACAAGGACCAGCTCAGGATCAAAGAGGAATCGGAGAAGATCAAGCGAAGATTTGGAAAGTCATTGAAGATGAATCTCATCCCGAAGCAACCAACGTGTCAAGCCCACATGCAAGTGAAAAGAAGATTCCAGAGCACCTGAGGAGACTTGGAGACGAAGTAGGATGCGAGGGGCTAAAAGGAAGACCCAGGCCGATCAGCCCAGACCCTCCTAGGACGATCGGTCTGAGGGTTTCCTTTGTCCCCTCGCCTTCCAATTTTTGCCACGCGCTCTCTGGACTATAAATACCCCAAAAAATTCACCGAGCCCCAGATCCAAGACGACGTACTCGACGTGAAGTAGCAGATAAGTAGAAGGAGCTTGAGGGACACCTCTCCGGAGAGCCGAGGGTCGTGCAGTTGTCGGGGGCTAGCGTAGGCGAACCTCTGCCGGCGTGATCACCCTACGAGGAAGATCATGTTGGAGTTCTAGAGCTAGAAGTCATCAAGATCAAGGTAGGATCCAAGTATCTTGTGATGTACAATCATTCATGGTGAAGTAATAGATGTGTTCATGTTCTTAGCGATCTAAGTATCTCCTTTGATGGTTTTATGCTTTATCGGGTTTGCTTGCTTTTCAATCTATGAATCAATGATAGATTGCCTAGGGTGTTCTTGTGGTTGTGGTGACCAAATTTGCATGCCTGATGTACCGATGAGTATAACATGTTCTTATGATCATGCCCTTAACATGCTTGTGCTGATAGAGGTGATCGTGATAGGATCTTTCTTATGTAAGGTGGGGGGTTTTGGGATCTGTACCGGAGGTGTGGATTCAAAGATGCTTTTTACTAAGATCATATCTATGCTGCTTTGCTATCCATACTCAAAATTATAACATATGCATAGTCTAGATTGCTCTAGATTGGTTATCTTTACTCTATCTGTTATCTTTCGGTACATACTTAGTAGATTGGATCTGAATCTCTCATAAACACCATGTTAATACTAACAATGCTAGTTGAAATAGATCTTGTGCTATAAGTTCCATGGACTTACGATTCACAAATTGACGTGCTAACAGCCGTCAACATGTGCGCGGTCTGTGGGATTCGAACCCACAACCTCAAGCCTCGCGGGATCCTTCCTTACCATCTCACCTACACAGTACATGTGATGGATGTAGATATGCTTTCCTTTGAAGTAACCCGTGGAGAGACCTTTAGTACCGGGTACCTTTTAGTACCGATGGTGTTACGACCCAGTACTAAAAGGCTTGGACTCCAAATTTGGATTAGGTATTAATGCTAACATTAGTACCGGATCAAAATGTAATCGGTACTAAGAGTTGAGATGGATGCTTATATTTCTAGCAGTGATAAGTTCGCCGGCTACTTTTGTTTGGGCATATACGCAGTTAGTTCTTGAACGATGCTTACAAGTTCGCAGGCTACTTTTGTTTTGGAGCAGGTTAGTTGAACCTGTTACCTGCAATGGGCAACAACACATCTCCTCGCCCGCACGATTGTTGCATTGACCGGCCGTCTATATAACATTTTTCTTTCCCTTTACGTGATTTGATTGACTAACATAAGAAACCACGGTGCCTTTATTTGGAAAATAGTGCATGATAAGAGAAAGAACACATGGATAAGTTAAGGGATCATAAAGCACACCTGGGTTGATGATCATAATAGGTGGTGTTTTCCCCGAAAGCTGGTTTTTTTTTCAAGAGAGAGAATTTTGATTTTGCGACATGATGACCTCATTTTAGGTATGTGGAAAGCAGTATATGGATGATGAATGTTTTTTTTAACCAAACATCCCATTGAAGCGATCACTCACCACCACACTCGTAACATTCACTGCTAGGCCTTTCGTCCAGCACCTTATTGCCAATTGCAATTAGACCCGATACTAATGTAAGCATTAGTATTGAACCTAACGGATAGTCCTCGAGGAGCCCCCCGTGACCCCCTTTAGTACCGCGTGGAGCGGGCTCCACCCGGTACTAATGTGCCTGAGGGCCTTTAGTATCGGGTGGTTCCACCCGGTACTTAAGGGTTTCCTCCATTCGCTCGGAAGGACTTTAATTTGCACCGGCCCCCTCCCTCCCTCCATCCGCTAGCCTTATCCTCTCACCCTCCCTCCGCCTCCCTCTTCATCTCCGCACCGGCCCCCTCCCTCAGCTTCCTCCATCCAGGAGGCCGGTGCCGACCCAGCCCCTCCTTCCCCCTCCACCGGCCCCCCTCCCACCCTCTCCGACCTCCCCTCTCCTCCCCCTCCGCTCGCCCCTCACTTTGTGCCTAAGGTGAGGAGCGGCGGCGGCCATTAGGGCATGGAGCGGCCGACGGGATGCGAGGCCGGGGGCGGCGGGATGCGAGGCTGGGGGCGGTGGTATGCGGCGACGAGACCCGGCGGATGGAGCGGCGGTGACGGGACCCGGCGGATGGAGCGGTGGCGGCGGGATGCGGGGCAAGGGACGGCGGGATCCGGGCGTGCCGGTGGCCAACGGGTGGGGGTCGGGCGGAGGGAGGCCGGCAGGAGGGGGGAGGCTATCGAGTGAGTGGGTAGGGAGGGGGGGATGCTTAGAGTCCTTGTTTCCTGTCGCCCTCTCCTATGCGTTTTATAAAAGGGGTAGCTTGCCCTATACA
>NC_028453.1:25125038-25199153 GCF_000263155.2 Setaria italica | reverse complement strand
TAATGTGTTAGTATATATACAAATACGGAAGAAAGACATAAAGCGACACTGTTCTGATTTAAATATTCTCCCTGTGTTCCAAATTACAATTCGTTGTGGTTTTTCTAAAAGCATAATCTGGGGGGAGGATGAGCGGGGATTTCTTTATTTTTAATTTTTTAATACCCCTTAGTACCGATTATTTCAACTGGTACTAAATGCCCCTTTAGTACTGAACTAGTAGTACCGGTTACGAAACCGGTACTAAGGGGTTCCTAACCGGTAGGAGACCATTCTCTAGTAGCAGTAGTAGTGATTATTTTCCTTTGAATTGAAATATACCCATCTCCATACAGCGGTGGAACTATGCACGCGAGCATGACTGTAGCAGCAGGCTAGCAGCCTAGCAGGGTACGCATCCTTACATGCCGGTGACAGCACACACGCATATGCAGACACAAAAGAAGCGCAAAGAGCTAGCGGCAGGAGCCGTGCATGCGTGGGGCGTGAAACCAATCGTTTTAATTTACGGCGGTGGGGTCGTTTGTCCCTTATATTGATGCAAATGCATCTCCCTGCGTCACGAGCGTCGTCTGGTCTCTCCTACACGACGCCGGGCGCCTAACTGTCCCAGGACAACAAGGGGTTCACGAGACCTGCTAGAGCCTATATACACGGGGTACGTGACAAGAGCCTACAGCAGCAGCAACCAACGACCCGTGAGAGTAACCGACGAAACCGCCCTAGCTAGCCCCCCGCATCATCGCTCTCTCTCGATCTGTCACCCACATGACAACTATCTGTGCTCCGACTCGAGACTAAGTATATGGTATACGTGTAGCTTTCTTCGAGCTCTTTTGCATTGTGAGGCTGGGAGAGATGATGGGATCCTCGTTGCTTCTCTGCGTATTTGGATGTGTGCCATCCTGTACGACTCGCTGTCTGTGGTTCCAACTTCCAACTCTCCATCTCTAGCTAGTACTGTTTCCGTACGTGTGAGTGAGTGCAAACTGTCATGCGTCACCAGCATTTGGCAATCTTGCATTGCCCGGTGTCTTGCCATATCACTGTATGATCCCGATCCGTGCATGATTAGTTCGTAGCTAGCTCAGCTCGATCGATCACTGATTGTGTTGCGTGATCCCTCATGCATGTGGATGGATGAGCTGGGTTTTTCAAATATGAAATATCTATAGCATACGTGGTTAGCATGCATTAGTGCAGTGCAGCACTGTGTCGTTCGTGTACTTATGCCAGCTAAAAGAAGACATGTCTGGGTTTACTGACATTTTAATCGATCGAACTCCTAGACGCAGGCCATGCGGATAAACATCTACCGTACGTCGCTGCCTTGACTCAAACAACGATTGAGATGCACACACGTACGCTCTGGCAGCCTGCTGATCGTTTCTTTCGGCGCCACGCATGGACACAGTCACGGCATGTAAAGGCTTGCCGCCGTCCATGCTCACAAGTGAGTCACAAGGTACAAATGAAACTGACATGAAAATGCAGGACTACAATATAATGGTTCTAGAAAAAATTATCAGATCAAACGATGGCTTTGTTGCTTCCAAAGTTCCATAGCGCGATGTCTATGCAATTTACGCTTTACGAAAACAAGCGCGCGCGCGCACACACTCGTGAAGCGAGCCCTACCTCACGCCTACAAAGTACAAATAAACTGTTAAAAGCAAATACCTAATTTAACAATGGACACCGAAATTCTAATTCTAATGTATGGATTTGTGATCCAGCTAGTGGGGCACTTCCTCAGGAATGGTGCTTATGGCTAGGCTAACAAGAAATTAATGAGTCACCAAACATTCAGATGAAGAATCTGTTATGCAGATGAACATGCTGCCAAAAAGATTCACGAGAATAAGATCGAATAGATCGAATTAGCAAGAAGCCAAAACTTATCTTTAACAAAGTCCCCCGCGATCATGTCGCACAGGTATAATGCATGTAGAAAAATTCTCATATACGACGCAGACCCGAGTCAATTAACAAGACAAAACTTAATTATCTTTATAAGTTAATTAACGCATTATTCACCCGTACGTCCATCGATCATATCACACACTTATAAAAAAGGAGTTGTATCTTCACAATTTACATCAGTATATGACACCGTAATTACCAGTTAATAATCATCTCTTCGTCATCCCCTCTCTCCAAGTTGACAAGCAATCTGGCATACCTGCTATGCCGCTTGTTTGCATGCGCGCATGCACGCGTTCACACGCACGTCGTACCGACGTGCTCAAGATCATGGCGAATTATTCTTCGCCGCTCATGACCACCGCCATCACCTCTTGGCCCTCGACGCTCGCCGGCTGAGCACCACCCAGTAGAGCACCCGGTAGAGGAGGAAGAAGCCGAACAGCACCTGCACGCCGGTCCACCGCTCCTCCGGCGTGAGCCCTTTCTCCGCAAGCACGTCCCGCCCCGTCTCTGAGCACTCGCCGCCGCCCATGACGCCGAAGCACCGGTTCGCCGCGCACGAGTACTCGTTGGCCAGCAGCGCGTCGAGCGCGTACTTGTACGGCGACGCGTAGTGCATGAACACCCAGTAGGATGGCATGCTCCCGCGCGACAGGAAGTAGCCGGAGAAGAGGAAGAAGCCGGCGAGGGAGACCGACACCAGCGACATCCCGGCGATGTAGTCCGGCGCGAAGGAGCTGACGAACAGCACGAACGAGTTGGCCGTCAGCACCACCGCCCACACCACGAGCACGAACGCCGCGAAGGCGCCCGGCGACGCGCAGAGCCCCACCAGGAAGTAGACGCAGATGGAGTAGAGCAGCGCCACCGCCAGGAGGTACGGGAGGAACACCAGCGTGGCCGCCGCCGCGTGCGACGACAGCCGGTACAGCCCCGCCGCCGTCTCCGCCAGCACGATCGGCCGCTCCGACACGAACGTCGGCAGCGTCTCCGTCGTCGAGGTCAGCAGGAAGGTCAGCGTGAAGGCGAACAGGCCCAGCCGCTTGTGCGCGCCGGCCTCGCCGTAGCCGGCGTGGATGTAGATGGTCCCCAGCAGTGTGCCCACGAGTACGGCTTCCAGGAAGTTGATCAGCAGCAGCTGCTTGCTGCGGTACACAACCTTCCATGCCCTCTTGTACAGCACCACCAGCTCGTGCAGCCTCGACGACGGCGAAGCAGTCAACGACGACGTCGCCGCCGCGGCTGCCTTTCGATGGTCCGACTCCGACGATGGCGAGGTGAGTTCTTGGGTCGACGACTTGGGCTCAGGGTTGGAGGGGGAAGGATGAGGGAGCTGGTCGAGGACCTCGAGGGAGAACTCGAGAGGGTTGAGCTGCGCCGGGACGACGAGGCCGTGGGAGAGGAGGGTGGCGTCGAGGGAGGCGAGGGAGCCGTGGTGGAGGACGGTGCCGCGGGAGAGGAGGAGGAGGGAGTCCACGGCGGAGAGGAGGCGCGCGCTCGGCTGGTGGATGGAGAGCACCACCGTCGTGCCCCGGGCGGCGGCGACGGCGCGGAGGCAGCCGACAACCACGTGCGCCGACGAGGAGTCGAGGCCGGAGGTCGGCTCGTCGAGGAGGAGCACGCCGGGGTTTCGGAGGAGGGCGAGCCCGATGGACACGCGCCGCCGCTCGCCGCCGGAGAGCCTTGAGGGGGAGACCCGCGTGTGCGCGACGTGCGCCAGCCCGAGGTCGGCCAGGAGCGCGGCGACCGCCGCCTCCGCCGTGGCAGCCGACCCCGGGTGCAGCAGCGACGCCGCGAACGCGAAGGTCTCGGAGACGGTGAGCAGGGTGAGCGCGACGTCCGCCCTGGGGCACGTGCGCCGAGAGCCGCCGGGAAGGACGACGCCCGGAGCGGAGCGGAGTTGAGCAGCAGCCTCCCGTGCGTCGGCGCGGTGCGCGCGGCGAGAATGTCCAGCAGTGTCGACTTGCCGGCGCCGCTGGGACCCACAACGGCCAGGACCTCCCCGGCCCGGGCCGTGAGCGACACGTCGCGGAGGATGTAGTCCGGCGGCGCCGGGGCCGCGCCGCACGGCCTGGTGACTAGCCGCGCGAGCGAACTCGGCGTTGCCACCGGCTTGGCGTAGTAGATGTTCCGCGCGGCGAGCTCGTACGAGACCTTCTTGGGCGGTGGAGACGACGACGGAGACGGATCGGCATTGTCCGGTTGTTCCGTGACGGTAGTGGTAGTAGTAGCCATTGTGGCGAAGGGGCTGGGTGAGCGGTAGAGGAAGGAAGGAGGGTTGATGAGAGGGGGGGTAATGTAGCAATGGTGTGCATGTCCACTTGTTGGAGAGGTGACAAGCTGGTAATGGTGGATTAGCAGGATTTTTTATTAAAATGATTTAAATTGCTCTTTTTTTTGGAGGAAAGTGCATAGCTAGGAGTGTGAACTGTGGAATGAGACAAATTCCATGACATGGATAAAGGGAAATTTGGATGGGTTAGGGTGGTTGTCAGGGTTGAATATAGGAAAATTGTAGTTCACATATGACATATTCTTCTATGGCTTATGCCACTAGAATAATGAATGTAGTCAGACATGCAATCTTGTTTCATTCCCTTCTTTGGTTATTTGAGATTTACTACTACTGCGTGAGACCTAGCTAGCATTTTTTCAGGTCCTTCCGAACTCCGAAGTGTAGCGGTTCAACCTTTTGTTACTGATTTTCAAAAATACTAACAGTCAAGTAGGAGTATTTGTAAATATTTGCCTCCACAAATTGTGGTGTATATATGTGTGATAATCTATTTTATTTTGAAGGGAATTTCTTTCCAGCCTCTTTTATAGAGTCCAACATGGTAACCAAAGGTTTAGGCCTTACAAATGGAGATGATGACCACTTATCTACCAAGTTAAACCATCAGTGGAGCAGTGTCTGTAATACAGTTGTAGTGTTTGCTAGTATGCTTTGGAGGTCTGTCCTGGGAATACTGGGTTTTTCGGGTGTGGGGTCTATAGCTTGAATCAGGTTAGAAGGGTACCTTCCCTTCCCTGCTCTTACCCCGTAAGCCTTTGCTTCAAACTTCTCTTTGTACCTCAAACATATGGTATTTCCGTCCATGAAATGGAAATGGGGGCATGCCTCGCTTTGAAAAAAAAATAGGTTGATGTCTGAGTTGAATATAGGAAAAGTGTAGTTCAAATTCCTCTTTCTTTGGCTTACATATGTGAGACCGAGCTAGTATTTATTCAGGTCGCGATCCTACAATGTATTACACAGTTCAACCTTTTGTTACTTGATGATGTCCCAAGAATACTTTTACTATGTCGTCCCAAGATTTTTTACTATGTGAGATCGAGAGCTAGTATCGGTAAAGGTTTACCTGCAGAATTTGTCCTAGCTAGCAGACTTTTATTTGTTGGCGTAGTATATGTGATAGTAAAGTTTAATGTGACTGAGCTCTATTCTAGCTACCAGCTGTTTATGATATTATCATCCAACATCATAAACAAAAAAAAATAATGCTTACCACTAGCATCTGGACTAGCGATGGTTTAGCCTGAAATAAGTATATAACTTACCAAAAAGAAAGAAGAATCCACAGCCTGTTAGTCAAGAACGCCTCCGTAATGATCCGTTTGCTTACGGAGCAAACAAGCAAAACAAAAGCACGGGAGCGCGCATAATGCATGCTGCATGCATTATTGGTCAGCACAGTCGCAGGGCACCTCCTGGCCACAAATTCCTGGGGACGAGATCCGGCCAGGGGCCAGGGCCCCCGGCCTGTCCCCGAAAGCCATTGACGGATAGATATTGAGTTATTGACCCATCCACTACACGATGACACTGACACCTACCCAGGCGCGGGTCGCCGACCAACTCCACCGCTATTTTCACGGCGCGGCACGCATGCAAGTGCTCGGGCCTCGGGGGCCCTGGCGCCCTGCCCGGCCGTGCCTGTGACTAGCCAGCGCGCTCGATCGCGGCGAGGCGGCGTCACTCACCTGCCCGCGCATCCGATCCCACACCACACGGTCACCGGCCACCGCGACCGCGTTGCCTCGGCGGGCGAGATGACATGCTGCGGTGGGTGTCACGGGCGAGGAATGAATGGATCGGAACAGGAGAGCGCGCGTGAGAAGCGGCGCGACCGCGCGAGGAATGGAATGGATCGGAGGACGCCGCCGGCTCGCTCACAGGAATGTGGATCCACGCCGCGGCCGCCCGCCCTTTTGTTTAGCTTTGTGAGCCCATGCTGGCTGGCCCTCCTTTTGGCCGGCTTCGCTTTTACTTCGCGTTTGGTCGCTTGCCGCACGCATGCTCGTCACGGGCGTACTACGGACTTTGCCAGTACAGCGGCGTCCTCTTCCCATTCCAGCAGGCAGCAGCCAGCCATGGATATAGATCCATCTATCTGATCCGGAGGGCGCAGCGCAGAGATATTTCCCTCGCTATGCTGATCCCCTAGAACCCGCGCGCGCGTGCAAACGAACTTGCCAGCCCCAATGCCGTTGTACACGCCGTACGTGCCGATCGATCTACGACCCGGATTCAGCTCATCACTTGTCTCTCGTAGACGGTGGACGGCATACACGCACTTCAATTCGGCCGTGGTGGACCTAAGTCAAAATTAGGTCGGAACCTACAACAGAATCAAACCGCACACGATCGCCATTTTTTCGTGTTGCTAGTCCGCTCCTCGGGCAACCATCGATTTACCTTCTCCGATCGGTAAATGGACAATGGAGAGACGTGGGGTTTGGATACGGACCGTGGCAACGCACAGCACCACGGCGTTGCAGCTCGCCGGCGCGACATCTTTCATTGCCTGGAGCCCTGGATGCGTCTTATTCTCCCTGATAAGTTGGGGGGCCTTGCCGTACATTACGTTAATTATAAGCTGGCGGACGGGTTTAATCATTTTCCCAGGTAATATGCCAAGCCCAGCCAAGTGGGGCATGCTGCCTTGCCAAATCTTCTGCGTTGGTGAAGCGATCGTCGTCTCCGTGACCTTTAGCTAAATTTTAAAAACACACCCATGATCCAAATAATTAAGAAACCAGTAGAGCTCCCACCCTAACAAAGAAGGCATAGGATGCTCTTATTTTAACGATCTACAAGGCATTATTGTTGCTCACATTATTGTAGTTTACATCAAGTGCAAATTGATTTATTACAATAGGAAAGACAAAACAGTAATGAAATAATCCATAGCCCGCGAATCGCCATGCATACACATGGTGCTCCGAGTACTGACCATGTACTGGTTCGTACCACTTGGTTCTCCCCTCAGGTTCATCAGCAAATTAAATTAAATTAAACCACTCCCTGCCACCGGAAATTCAGTTTCTTCAGACGGCCCATGGGTTCAGTTACTTCAAAATAGCTCAGCGCTCCGGATGAACAGATGCCTCAGACTAACTTCTGGGGAAATAACTAGCTAGTTAACTTGCTTGGATACAACCACATTAGCAAAAGTTTACTTAGATACAACCACAATAGCAACTTTTAATTGAAAGGTGAACCAATTCTTTGTCATGATTGTATTTGATACATTTGATGAATTGATACTGCACCATGATGTGTGTTCATTGACATTTTCAGAAATACATACGTGGATCAAAAAGAGTGTTAAACACACATGGAAGGCATGAGGACCAAAGAAGTTGATTGAGAACCAAGTCCAAGTATTCCCAACATCCTTCACCAGGCCACCACATCACTTTTGGCCTAAGGAAAGAAAGAGATCAAATTCAACATGTTTCACGGCTGGATTCAGACTGCAGAACAACACCAATTTGTGACGGTCATCATGGTCGCATATTGACTCGGATTGGGGCGTTCAAGTACTTCATGGAATCCTTATCAAGTCTATTTTCATATGGATCCTGATTCATGGCCATATCTTTTCTGAGATGGACGCAATCATCAATTTGTTCCAGAGACATTTTGTGCCTATGGTGCTGCGTCACACTATTTTGGCCCGATGGGCCTTATATCAAGTCGGGTCCAATAAGGACGCGTCCTAGGGTTAGAGCACGACACCAGGACCCCCGTGGTCATCCTCCTAGGTATTAATAAGGATTAGAGCTGCCACAAACAGATTGGGTTTTGTTAGATGTAAGTTTAACCATTGGTACTTCCTTGTAGACGCGTGTGTTGACTAAACCATCCGTTCTACTCGATTCAGAACCCCAACTTTGTGATTTCAGATTAATTTTTATCTCCATATTTGCAATTAAGTTGTTTATTCTACTTGTTCTTGCTTGTTTCTCGATTGCTTGCAGGAATTATCCTAGTGGTTTGGTTGATCATGCTCCACAAGATCGCAGCGATCATTGGAGGTGGTGTATTGGTTGCTAAGACGCAGTTTCCTTGGATGGTTGTAGTCGGGTCGTGAACATCGTCTCCATCCCCAAATTGAGTTATCCACCTTCTCTCATTGAAAGATCCGGATTCAACCCAACGGGTTCACATTGCAAGACAATGGCAGAAAGAAAAACTGAGATGAGATCTAGCCTAGCTCTTAGAGAATGATAATAGAAGGGTTTAATCATTTTCTGTCAGTGGCTGTGGACTTGTGGTCTTGTCTCTTGTTGATGCTTAAGAATGGGGATCAATACATGGAGAGCCCTCACCTGGCTGGGTATATGTCAATGATACCCTTATCAAAAAACCTGCCAATATCTCTTCTTGATAGGCGAGAACCCCCCCCCCCCCACCATGCCCCTCGACCTCTACCCGCCGCTGCTCCACCACCAGCCGGCAAGGCCAGATCCGGTCGCGCCGTCGCAAATCCGCTGCCAGTAGCCACCCATCCAACCAGCCCACCACTAGATCCACATCCTCCACAACCTATAGTCCTCCCCACACCAGCCCGCAGCTCACGGGAGTGCTTCTTCTCCGACTCACCGACGACGCCAACACCATGGTCGGCTACCTCCTGATGAGGTGGATTGGGTGGCGTCCACGCCGGATTTGGCTTCCGCCAGCCTGGATCGGGTGCCCACGTACATGGAGGTCATCCAGCTCAGCGTCTTCACTGCCCACCACCAACATCTGGGTCACACGACCCCAACATTTACTCCGACGACTCGCCACCCATGCGCCTCCCCTGCTCCCTTTGCATCCCACCGCTCCATTGAGAGGAGGCACATTTACTTTGCCCCATCTGCTAGTACAACACTTGCTTGCCCTCTACCGCAGCACGCCACCCCTACGCACGAGTGTCAGGAGGCATAAGAGGTCTTCAACGTGCGGCGTGCCACCCCAACCACGCTGAGGTGATTGCCGACATGACCGGCCTTCAGGGCCACGCAACAGTGCACCCCAGCATTCATCAAGGCCACCTACTACTACCCACCAGGCCTTCAACCGTGCCATGGCAGGCCGTTGTTTCATTTGCCTTGGCAGGCGGCATCGACCGGCGGAGTGCAGGGATCCAGTGCGCTACTTTCACCACTGCTGCTCGGGGCACCGCGCATGCCTCTGTCGCGCCAAGACCCAAGCCAAAGCTCCACCCCGCAGCCGTGTTCGCACGCCACCTCCCCCGCAGCCTCCGCCTCCACTACCACCGCCTCTGCCGCCGCTGCCTCCTCCTCTACCACCGCTTCCTTCGAGGTCACCGCCTCCGGGGTCATGCCCGCCTCCCTTGCCGTCACGAACCGGCCCCTATGATGGCAATTGGTGATCCCAACACGCGCTCGGAGGAGGAGACCGTCCTCATACCCACTTCCTTCGATGTGGAGCGTGACGTCCGGGACTAGGTGTCAGTGTTTAGACCCGGCAACCTACCAAGGGGGTACCTGAGGTAGTGTTTTGTGCGTGGGGCTCGCCAAAGACCAGGAACTCGAAGGTGAACTCGAACACACGATTTAGACAGGTTCAGGCCAATTATGTCGCGTAATACCCTACATCATGTGTGTTGGCTGATTGTATTGATTGATGAGATGTTTGGAGGGGATCCCTGCCTTGCCTTATATTGTAGGGGGCAGGGTTACAGGTCGGTTGTTGTACAAGACTACTAGTCGGATTGGACTAGAGAGTCCTACTCTAGTTGCTATGAGTAGTTTCCTAATCCTTGACTAGTCCTTATCCGCCACGTAGACCACGCCGTCCTGCACCGTAGTCTCCATGCCTGATATGTCTTGGTGTACAACCTACTATTGTAAGGCTATCCAAGCCTTCCGGTGGGCCCATAGGTGTATGGATGACAAGCCCCCAAGTACTTTTTAGTCAAATGCAACAGTGCCGAGTACTTCTGTAGACCTCTCCGACTACCTTGTGATGCTCTTCTGAGTACTCCATCGGATTGAGTCTTCGAATGTGCTCGAGTACTGCCATGCAAGTAGAATGTGCTCAAGCTTCATTGAAATTAGTCTTGAATCTTATATGGATGTGTGATTTGAAAAAATCGCACTTCATATGGAGTAGCCCCCGAGCCTTAGGTTGAATCAAAGAATCAGGCTGAGGGTCAATCTTGTAATTTCACATCTATTTCTCCTTAACCTAGAGAAAAAAACTTTTGTCCAACGGACACGTGGCACACAGCCCCGAGCCGTTGCACGACTAGTTTGGGTATAAGGGTCAACCACTTGTCCAATGTGACCATTTGTCTTCAGAATACTTATCTCTTCCAAAAAACTTGGTAACCATTCCAGCGATAACTTATGGCTTAAAAGATGGAATATTCCCCGCAATGTTCACTGCTCAGCTACCTTGCGTCGCGGTTATAAATGACAGAGGAATCTTATCCCTTCTGTTTAGCCGAGCTAGTGCGCCCAAGCCATTCATCTTCCCCACTGTTGCCCTAGCACTGCCGCTTGCACTGTCGGAGCACTGTAGGCCTAGCACCGTAGCTTGCCATCCTGGAGCGCCGCCACTCCCCATTGTGTGGTCACCTAGCTGATGCGCCAGAAGACCATCAGAGCAATGTCACCAAGAAGGCATCTTCGAGCAAGGCGGCGGAATCGAAGAAGCGCAAGGCTGCTAAGAAGGAGAAGGATGTCCAACTGCCGGCGCCCAAGTATGGGAAGACCGACCAGACAACGTTGCCAAACCAAGCCATGGCTTGGAAATTGCCACTTTGAAGGAGACGGAGATCTAGGTAGTCGTGTGTGCCAATCTACTCCAGAAGAAGGAATTCGCAGATTGGAGGGAAGCAGCTGGAAATGCGTGACCGTCGAGAGCTACCTGGACGAGACAGTGATCTTTGCGCACTTCATCGAGTGCGGGCTGGTGCTGCCATCGTTCGAGTTCTTCAGGGGATTGCTAAGGTACTATCATCTGGAATTAGTCCACGTCAATCCCAACTCAATCTTGCACATTTCCATCTTCGTGCACCTTTGCGAGGCCTTCTTGGGATTCAGCCCCATTTCCAGCTCTTTAGGAAATTCATTAGAGTGAAGCCCCACCCCCGGATGGATCACACCTTAGTAGTCGGAGGGGCGGGGTTCCAACTTTGGGAGCAGTACAAGAGCCCGTATCTTGAGTACGAGTTGATAGACTCCCATTCTAGATGGAAGCAACGGTGGTTCTACATTGCAAATCATGAGCCCCATCTTCCAAAGGTCACCAGCCACCGTCCAGTGTGGAAAAACCACTGGCTGGACGAGCCAAGTAGTTCTAACGGCTTTCAACTACCGGACTTGATCAAGAAGATTGCCTACCTCAAGAGTAATGGCCTGACCGGTGTAGGTGTGGCCTTCAGCTTCATGAGGGGGCACATCCAACCGCTTTAGCTGCGTTGCACTGTGGGGTATGACTACTCGGGTCCCAACGACCCGTCAAGGATGATGTTGGAGGAGTTATCCCCTAACGAGGTGATGGCGCGCCTGAAGCATTTCTTCATGCGCGTCACTGGTATTCTGGCGATCTTGCGAGAGCACTGCGCTAGGAACCCGCCGAATCCTGTAAGTACCCATGGCCTGCAGCCCCGAGTACTAGTTTTAACATCTATCATTGTTACTGACTAGTCTTTCATTGCTTGTAGCATGAGTTGAACTTGTATGTCTCCAACCCTCCTCCACCAGGTGCTGATGTCACGCCCTGTATGCAGTCCCTTGAGGCTGTGCAGAGGGTTCTCGAAGAGGAGGAGGAGAAGGAAGGAGAAAAGGATGAGTCGATAGACTGGTCCTTCCTTAGCAGCTCTGATTCAGAGTCTGCTAAGAAGTTTGTTGTGAAGCCCCGCCTTTCTGACAAGGTGGGATCGTCATCAGGAACGTCCAAGCGTGCTGTGAAGGATGTTCCAAAAGTCGATGTAGCGCCACCCCTGAAGAAGGCGCGTACTACCGCTGCCAAATGGGCGGTGAGAAAGGTGTTAGCCAATGAAGTCCCCCCTCAGGTAATAAGATCTTGAGGGTCGATTACCCGTACGTTGTCTTGCTTTTGTCACCAGAGTCTGATTTTGATATTGCTGATGTGCAGGTAGTCGAGGAGGAGACAGAGGCTAAAGAACCGACTACTCTAATCCTGCGGCGGCGAAGGCTGCCAACGATACAAGAAGTCCCAGCGCCGAGTACTCGACAAGAGGAGACAACGGCTAAGGTTGGGATCCACTTGTGATCCAGCAAGTTGCGCCAAAGAAGTCGTCACCAACCATCAAGGCACTGCACCTAGGAACCGGGTGCTCCCTCAGGATAAGGAGGTCAACCCAGTAAGTATCCTTGTACCGATGTCGACTTGATGTTGTCGAGTAGTGTCGCCGAGTAGGGTGTCATGATATTTGTCTTGTTGTAGGAGATCTGCTAGTGTGGACACTGACATCCTGAGTACGACGACTGATGCTGATGGTGGTAGCCACTGAGCCTAGGAAGTCATCACAGGTTCTAGAGCTGATGGCAGTAACCGCTCAGCCCCTAAGCTCGCCTTGGATCTTGTTATCTCTTCGCTGGAGGATCAGCCCATGCCCGAGGTTGCCCCAGGTGCGGTATCTCTTGGCGCATCTCTCATGTACAACTTGTTGGTGTCACTTGACATTTTTGTAGTACAAGCTACCGAGCTGCCACAGGCCGAACCTGCCGCTCAGAGTACTTCCGCGATGGTGACGGAGTTGGTGGTGATGATGCTCAATTTGGATGCTCAGCAGGAACCGGAGGCGGGGGTAGAGCCAAAATCCGAGATTGAAGTGGCAGCCGCCAACGAAGTCGAGGGTGCACGTGTAGCCCCCGAGCCAGGAGCTGATGTGGAGGCTACTGGGGCACTACAGGTGTTGCCCGTTGTCCCACCGTCTAAGGCGAGGGTGTCGACTAGTCACGTTATGACTACTTCTTTTTCGTCGGAGGCTGGTCTATCGTCTAGGCGGGCGATGGTCCCTCTCGATTCACTGGGTGCTGGGGAGTATGATGACACGTAGCTCCCTTCCGTGGCGAACCGAGAGAGGGATTGGCTAATAGCTAACCCCCTAGCCACCGTGAATTTCAAGACTAAGCTGATGGATATGTCCCACCAAGTAGGCGAGTACATGCAGGTAAGTTGCACTACTGTCCTGATCTTCATCTTTAAATTGGTACTCGTTGCTGACCACGAGCACTTGTTTTATGTTGTAGACACTGATCCAGCGCTCCCACGAGAAATCAAGAGTTCTCGAAGTAGTTGGAGACACCATCCAACGGACTGAGGCGCTGGAGCAGCAACTAGCCGAGGAGAGGCAGTACTCCTCCCAACTATTGATGAAGTATGATGGCCAAGCTGCCGTGTATTGGAACCTGCTACAGAAAGCTGATGAAGAAAAAGATCGGCTCCGGGTACTCAACAAAGGCCTGAGGACCTGAAATGAAGGTAAGTTGTTTGCCTATTGCTTTCGAGTACTTGTCTGCCCTTGGTAGTACTAACTTGTTCTTTACTTTTGTTCTTGTAGAGCTTTCCAAGGAGAATAATGATCTTCAGGGTCGTGCCGTTGACTAGTAGAACGCATACTACCGGGTCACTGATGAAGTTGACAAGGTGACCAAGAAGTACGAAACCCTCGAGCACAGGTTCGATAAAGAGAAGCAGCTTCGTAAGGACGGGGAGGTCCATCTTGTCGATCTGATGGAGAAACTCCGAGCGAAGCAGGTTGAGCTAGAGGCGAAGGATCTTGCTCTCAAGGAGCTAACAGGGGATGCTCAGTCCATAGCTGACATGGTGGAGCCTCCGGAGGAAGGTGTGGAGCCCCGTTCCTTGGTAGAGAGACTTAAGGATGTACCTGAGAAGTTCACTAACTAGATGAAGAAGACTGTGGAGTCTATCTCCAAGCAGCTGCTGGTCTGCTGGAGATGGTGCAGTCATTCTACCCACAAGCCAACTTGGCGCCTATGGCTGAAGGCATTGCCGAGGACTGCTCTAGTGAGCAGTTCCATCAGTACTCGGAGGAGATGACTCCCATAGCTTAGGAAGTAGCCGGTCAGATAGATCTTGAGTGAATATGCAAAAATGATTGTCTGTAATGTAAATAAGTTATGTTAATGTAGATTGTTTTGAAGTCTTGTCACAATATGTGTTTGCTTGTCGACTCGCTTGAATTCCATCAGTTTAGTGCATCTCACAAACTACCTAGATGTTTTCTTGTTTGGTAGTCGTGAGTGTCCGTGCACAAGGCTGCTCCTAGGAGCCTCTTCAAATACACTATGTAGAGTACCTTTGAGATGTGACTCTTTGTACAGCTCCAGTACTCGTGTATCTAGGTAGTCAAACTCTTCAGGAGAGTAGACTCTTTAGGACTTCATGGACTGGAGTTTTCCTTTGCAACCTCTCTGGGTTGTTTAGGTGCTGTGCTCCGAAGAACCTGGAACTTGCAGACTTGTTATTACAAGCCGCGGCTAGACAGACTTGTCTAGATTAGGACTCGGGTAGTGTAAATAACTCCCAAGTTGTTTGACGACTTTTGTCTGTGAAGACCGTCGATGGACAAATTTGTCCAAGGAGCTGGTTAGCTCAAGATTTGTGTGTGCAGGCTTGCTTTTGTGCAAGTTGCTGCTATCCGCCGAGTTGAATAACCTGGGGGATTTACTATGCAGACTTGTGAATACAAGTTGCGGGGTGGCAGAGGCTAGTCTTTTGTGAAAAAAATAACTCTGCTTTATTTAAATTGTAACTGTACAACTGTGGCTGATAGCCAGTTTACATGAGTGTGTAGACTGTGGGTAGAATCGACACAAGTGTTCAATATTCCACGAGTTGTCAACTTCTTCACCAGTGAGAGTTTGGAGCCTATACGACCCAGGTCTAGTGACCTTGGAGATGATGTAAGGCCTCTCCCAAGGCGAGTTTAGCTTGTGTAGCCCCTTGGTGTCTTGAATACGCTTGAGGACCATGTCACCTGTGTTGAACAAACGTTCTTTGACATTGCAATTATGATAGCGGCAAATTTTTTCAAGGTATCTTACTGACTAGATGAGTGCTGTACAGCGAGCTTCTTCAAGGCTTTCTAAGTCTAGATGCCTAGTTTCTTCAGCCGCACCTTCCTCGTACTGCTCGACTACTGGAGATTTCCACATGACATCGGCGGGTAGGATGGCTTTGGATCCATAGACCAGGAAGTAGGGTGAGTACCTCGTAGGCTTGCATGGCTGTGTGTGAAACCCCAGAGGACATTGGGTAGTTCCTTGAGCCATTTGCCTCCTTTGGCATTGCCAATGTCGTGTAGTCTCTTCTTGAGAGCTTCTAGTACCATCCTGTTGGCGTGCTCAACCTGGTCGTTGGCCCGCGGATGAGCAACAGAGATGTACTAGATGTCGATCCTGCTGTTCTCACAGCACTCCCAGAACTTGTGATTGTTAAAATTCAAGCCCAGGTTTGTGATGATGCGATTGGGGAAGCTATAGCGATGGACGATCTCATCGAGGAAGTCAAGTACTCTGTGGTAATCAACTTGTAGCCAGGGATGTGTTGCTGCTTGGTGAAGAATTGACAACCTTGGCACCGGTGGACTAGTTCTTCGGTGCCTTTGAGAGTTGTAGACTAGTAGAATCCCGCTCTGAAAGCTTTGCCAACAATCGTTCTGGATGATGCGTGATTGCCACAGATCCCTTTGTGAATATCCTCCAGTATGTCCCCGTCTTCGTGTGAGACACACTTCATAAGTACTCTTGATGATACACCTCGCTTGTAGAGCTTATCCCCAACTAGAACATAGTTCTTGCTGCGTCGTGAGATTTGCTCTACTTCTGTCTTGTCAGGAGGCAATTTGTGCTCCTTGATGTAGTCGATGAAGGGGGTTCTCCAATCTACGTCGATTATCATAACCTCCCGATCTGGCGCATCGTGGCCTCGAACGATGGTTTTTGATGGTGCTGGCTCCATTATGGATGGCTTGTGTAGCTCATGGACAAAGACCCCAGCTGGAACTTGAGCACGAGTAGATCCGAGCTTGGACAAGATGTCTGCGGCTACGTTGTTGTCACGAGCCAAGTGATGGAACTCCAGGTCGGAGAACTTGTTCTTCAGTTTGTGTACCTCAAGGAAGTACGTGTCCATATTATCTTTGTGGCGATCCCACTCATCATTGACTTGGTTGATGACTACCAGTGAGTCGTCGTAGACCAACAACCGTTTGATTCCCAGCGAGACTGCAAGGAGGAGCCCATGCAGTAGCGCGTCGTATTCTGCTTCATTGTTAGAAACCTCCTAGAAGATTTGCAAAATGTACTTGAGTTGTTGGCCTTTGGGAGAGATTAGGAGTACTCCTGCACCGGCACCCTCGAGCTTGATTGATCCATCAAAGTACATGATCCAATGCTCTAGTCATTCTGCAGATGTGGGTACTTGATTTTCCCACCACTCTGCCATGAAATTGACTAGTGCTTGCGACTTGATGGCGGTCCTTGGTTTGAAATCTAGGGACAAGGCTCCGAGTTCTACTGCCCACTTGGAGATCCTTCCTATTGCATCTCTGTTGTGGAGTATGTCTCCCAAGGGGAAGTCTTTGATGACGGAGATGTTGTGTTCTTGGAAGTAGTGTCGTAGCTTCCTTGAGTTGAGTAGTATTGTGTATAGCAACTTCTGTACTGGCAGGTACCTTATTTTGGAGTCTGACAACACCTTGTTGATGAAGTAGACGAGCCTCTATACTTTGTATACGTGGCCTAGTTCTGATCTTTCGACCACAATCACCATGCTGACGATGTTAGTAGTCACGATGATGTAGAGCAGCAAGTCTTCATTTGGAGTAGACGCCGTGAGGACCGGTGACTTTGCCAGGAAGTCCTTCAACTGTTGAAGGGCTTGTTCCGTCTCCTTGGTCCACTGGAATTTGTCTTGCCGCTTGAGTAGTTTGAAGAAGTGTAATCTCTGTTCTCCAAGTCTTGAGATAAATCTGTTGAGGGCCGCCATGCATCCAGTCAGCTTCTGGACATCCTTGATGCATGATGGAACGTGCAAGTTGGTGATGGAAGCGATCTTCTCAGGATTAGCCTCGATTCCTCGATGACTGATAATGAACCCAAGTAGTTTCTCGGAGGGTACACCAAACACATACTTTGTTGGGTTCCGTTTCCACCGGTATGCCCGCAGGCTTGGGAAGGTTTCTTCCAGATCCGCAATGAAGTCTTTGGAATTTCTGGTCTTTATGACCACGTCGTCCACGTACGCCTCTATGTAGCGGTGTAGCTGGTTCTTGAAGTACTCCTGGATGGCTCGTTGATATGTGGCACCTATGTTCTTCAACTCAAAGGACATCATAGTGTAGCAGAAAGCTCCATACGGGATGATGAAAGCGATCTTGATCTGGTCTTGTTCCTTGAGTGCTATTTGGTGATACCCCGAGTAGCAATCGAGGAAACAAAGTAGAGAGCACCCAGCCGTCGAGTCGATGACTTGATCAATCCTAGGGAGCCTGAAGGGGTCCTTTGGACAATGCTTGTTGAGGTATGTGTAGTCGACGCACATCCTCTACTCGTTCTTGTTCTTCTTCCGCACCAAGATAGGGTTAGTCAAGCACTCTGGATGAAGGACTTCTTTTATGAAGCCACCTGTGAGTAGTTTGGTCAATCTTTTTTGATAGCTTCTCTTCTGTCTTGGGCGAACCAGCGTAGTTGTTGTCACTTAGGCGTAGCTTCGGAATCCACGTTCAGTGAGTGCTCGATCAACTCCCTAGGCACCCCAGCATATCTGATGGCTTCCATGCGAAAATGTCTCGGTTGGCCCGGAGGAAGTTGACGAGCGCGTCTTCCTATTTGGGATCTAGCCCTGTGCCAATCAGGGCTATCTTGGAACTATCGCTAGTCTTGAGGTCAATGGCTTTGAGATCAACTTCTCCTACCGTCTTGACCTTGGTTGCCCCGGACTTCTTCTCTGGGACTTCAAGTTCTGCCGGGGATAATTTCTTGGAGGCGGCGAAGACTTGCATCATGGAGTTTGGCACCTGATTAGTTGTTGTTAGCTCCACAGCTTCTATGTCGCAGTCGTATGATCTCTTCGAGTCTCCACGTAGGGAGAGTACTCCCTTGGGTCCCGGCATCTAGAGTACTAGGTACACGTAATGCGGGATGGCCATGTGAGAGACCAAGTTGAGAAGTGCCTCATTTTATTTGTGATGAGTGATTGACAAGATGATTTGAAGCTTTACTGGTTGAGTCCTTATTCCATATGTGCTTGATTATGCTAATGGTTAGTTGAAAGTGTGAGTTGTGTTGTGGTGGTTGTGTAAACCATATCTTGTGTGTTGTGTCTCTTAGCTTGTGATGTGCAGGTGTAGGATGTGACATGGTGGTCGACGGCATGAGGTGAAGGTCAAGCGAAAGGTTCATGCCGATGTACTAGGGCTGTGAAGGGTGGACACGAGTAGGCTTGGACCGAGGGACCCGAGGAGTCCGAACAGAGTCATGGGCGATCCACATGGTGCACGGAAGAGAAAGAGTACACGGACAGTGATGGAGATGGCGTCGGTCGAGTCAAGCAAGATGGAGGCCAGTTGAGTAGGCGGCCCGGGAGCCGGGAGCGAAAGACTTGGAGGCGTCAAAGGCTTGGCGGAGGCTGGACACACGTCGACATCAGTGAGTCACGTTGGGTGCGGCATGCAACAGGGTTTGACCGGTTTGGCCTCAAAACTGGGGGTGAGTCACGCCAAGTGGGCGTGCAAGAGGGTTTGACCGGTCTGGCCTCAAAGCTGGGGGACGAGTTCGGTGCGGCCGAGTAGCATCGGGATGGAGGATATGTGGCACCATCGTGAAGCTTGCGTCGAGGTGAAGCTAAGTCGTGAAGGCGTTGGGTCCGTCCGATGAACGAATAAAAAGTTGGACGGTTTAACCCATATGGGGTATTTGAGTTGTGTGCTTAATGTAAGGGTATTTTGGACATTTACCAAATGCCTATATATGTGTAGGAGGGCTGTTTGGGGCAGCAACCTCTTTGTGCTAGTTGGGTTGTGGGCTACTCATTTGTTTGTGAGAGCCTTTGGTAGAGGGAGAGAGGGAGAGAGGGAGAGAGGAGGGATCTTTGTGTTGATCTTTTTGCCATCCTAGCTTGGATTGTGCTTAGGAGTGGCTTGTAACCGAACATGGTGAAGTAATCCAAAGATCAATTTTGTGCCATCTTGTTCCATCCTCTTTGAATCTGAAATTTATCTTTTTTGGTATTTTCGGAGGTATTTTTTGGGGATTTTTCATTCTTCGCGATTGGTAGCGATTTGGAGTGTTTTGAGTCAAACCAATTGTTTTGAAATGAACTAGGATGTGAGTTAAGTCTTTGCACCAAAGGAATTCAATTAAAACCTCATGAGTTCATAGATCAGGGCGATTCAAGTTTCAGAGTTGAAAATGTGGTGTTCTTCACGTGATTCAAGTTTCCCATTGATTGACAAATCTTTGAGCGATGATCTCTTAGGAGTAGCTTCCCTACTGCCTTGTAATGCCTTGGTTCAATTTTGGTGGCAGATGGTTTTGATTTGATCGAGAATCAGGCGATCTGGTGTTCGTGGGTTCGTTTGGGGAGTTCTGTCCCACAGGTCACGGACTGTCCGCCCAAAGGCACCGGACCGTCCGCTAGGGCTGGACCGTTTGCCCTTGTGCCGTGGACTATCCACCCCTGTGGCACGGAAGTGTTCTGGCCTGAGCTATGTTCTTGTTCTTGAGGTATTTTCTTGTAGGTTTCGCTCGGGTTGCCTCTCGAGAGTCCCACTGTGTCTTTTGGTCATTACCATAGACACCCAGCCACCGTGTTGGCTCATGGATCTCTCTTCTTCCACTTGTCGAGATTCGGGGTTTGTTTTTGGGATTATGGTATAAGATTTAGGAAGAAATTTTTGAGGCTCCCATTCACTCCCCCCTCTGGTCGCCGTTTCGGTCCTTCACCATGAATTTGGCAGTGCTGGTCTTCCGAGGATGGCGTGGTACGAAGTCTCGAAGTCAGCCACCTCAAACCGGATGTACTCAGTCCGGTAATGATCCTTGGTCCCAAAAGTAACTAGCAAAACCACCTAACCAAGGGGTACAACTGCGTTACCAAGGATAATCCCATAGAACGGAGAGTTTTTCGAGGTGAGCATATCTGTTATGTCGAGGCCCATCTTTCTCAAAGTCTTGGCGAAGAGCATGTTGAAGCTGCTGCCGCCGTCGATGAGTACTTTTGGTGAGGTGAGAGCTTGCGATGACTGGATTCAGTACGAGAGGATAGCGTCCTGGGTTGGAGAAACTAGTCCATTAATCCTTTCTTGAAAAGGTGATCGGCACCTCGGACCACCTGAGGAACGTAGGCATTGCTGGCTTAATGGACATGATTTCCCGGAGGGTTAGTTTCTGGGACCACTTGGTAGGAGTACCCAAAATGCCGCCGAATATGACGTTGACGGTGTTGGACGGGTTCTGGAATCACGTCGCATCCCATGTGTAGAGCGCAATCACCGCGCCCCAGCGCATCGCGCCACGCCACATGACGCCTTACATTCGTGCAGGCCACTGGCCAACCCTCACCAGTGACACGACCCAATGGCCCCGGCAGTCGTCGAGTCGCCGGCCGACGCCATCTTCCTCCGCCTAAGGCAAAGATCTCCTCCGGCAACTCCTCACGCGCGCCTTTGTCCGCGCCCACACCTGGGACACCATGTCTCCGTACGCCATCGGCTCCACTACCGACCAATGCCACCGGTGATGGGACAAAACGAGCACCCCTTCCCCGACCAATCCTTGCACACGACCATGTGATCATGCCTGCCCGCATATCCAGCCCCGCCACTCCCTGTCGAGCGCCCACGCGCGCGCTCGCCCGCATGCCACTGCACCGCCCAACCGGTGCACCGCTCCTCTACTCCGCCACTGCCCAGCCACCTCTGTGCACCCGGTGGACCCCAACAAGCCCACGGCGTCCTTATCACCTCCTCGCACCTCTCCTAGCCTATAAAAGGCACCCGAAGTCGCCGGCGCCTCACCGTGCCACCTCTCCTACCGCCAACAGAACCAGAGTGCCGCCGCGCACCTCACCATCGAGCTCCACCCTTCGGCCATCCCCGCCACCTGCTGAGCCTGCAGGTGCACTATGCACACTCAACTCGAGCCTCCCGAGGCATCCGTTGGCGACCCACACCTCTGCCGTCGCCGGAGAAGAAGCTCCACTGCCGCGCCAGAGACCTTGCCGTGAACCGCCGCCATTGAGCCACCTCCGCCCTCAAGCCCCTCAGCGCATCTCTTCGCGGTGAGCCCCTGAGCACCCCAGTGCCTTCCTTAACCCTAGCAGCGCCGCCGCTTGCCAGATTTACACCGGCAAGCCATTGGCCGAGCCCTAGGGGTGACATTGCAAGTCCCCTTTTCTTTCCAGGGGCTATCGCATAAAAAGCCAGGACTGGTTTGTGATAGTTGAAAAGTTCAAGGGGCTTGAGCGTGAAATGTTTTATCTTCTATTTTACTTTTGATTTAAAAAGGCTGAAACTTTGAAAATGCATAGGTAAATATAGAAAAATGCTAAAAAATACAAATCCAACTTTGTTAGACTCCTAGTGATGGGTAGTTTTACAGAAAAATGGTTTTGGACATGTTACTGTTGTGTTTTTCCCTTAGTTTTTTATTTTTGTGTTTAAGCCAATAAATGCTTCATAAATCATGGAAAAATGAGAAAAATATGAATCCACCTTAGTTATTTTGCTTGTTCTGAATAGAACTTTTGCAACACTAGTTTAGTTGTGAAACTCCCTGAGTTGAGTTAAATGCTTGAATGCGAGGTGTGATCTTGTGATTGGCTCTATAAATGGAAGGAAATAGATAAAAATGCAAGATCTCTTTTGTTAGGTTCTTGATGCCTCTGTTTAACTAGGAAAAATACTAGCTTTTAGTTGCTACATGTTTTACCTTGTTCAAATAAATGCATGATTTTTGAGTTGTTTAAAAATTCAGAAACAGGATAATTTTCCAAATGAACATTGAGAAACCCCAAAATGACCTCCCACTTTTCTTTGTGGAGTCTAAGATGTTAAAATCGTATATGTGTATGTTGGGATACGAGGTAGGCTACGCTAGCGCAAAATAAAATTTTTCTACCACGTAAACTAGGAAAACTGCCGTATATGGATCATGGGATTACCACTCGACGCACTGGTGCGGAAGATGTAGAATCGCGTCGGGGCAGCGAAGTGGAACACGTAGTCGAACATGTGTTTCAGCCAAGGGGATGAAACCCTAGGGCGCCCCACCCCTCTATTTATAGAAGTTCCTGACGGGCCTCTTGGTCCGAGACCCATTAGTACTTCTAAACCTAATCCAACTCGGATCATATCCGAAATTGGGCTTCCAGCCCCTTAAGTGTGTGACCCTATGGGTTCAGATACGTATAGACATGGCCCGAGTACTCCTACTCAGCCCAATAGTCGGTAGCGGCCTCTAGCAAGACGTGCCAACTCCTATACGCACACGAAAATCATATCAGATGAACTGTCACAACATCATGTACATGCTATTCCCTTTGCCTCACGATATTTGGTCTAGCTTCAAGCCGACCGCTCTTTCTCGATCCTGTGATTCGGAATCCCTTTGTAGGTTAACTCTTAACCGTACGTAGCATGGCCATGCATTTTCGGATCCGATCACTCGAGGGGCCTAGAGATATCATCCTCAATAAGAGAGGGGCAAATCTCATCTTGATTGACCATGCCTCATAGCATGCTTCCTGACAAACCCGAAAGCTACCTTTTTAACTACCCTGTTACGGTGTAGCGTTTGATAGCCCCTAAGTAAGTCGATCCACATCTTGAGTACATGCGACAATCTCAGGTCTAAGGATAAAGCGTACATGTTGTGTAAAGAGAGAACTACTTCTCGCATTGGGTCAGTCCTAGCACATGTCTCTACATATGCCTACATTATTAGTTTGACATCTCCATGTCCATGACTTGTGAAACATAGTCAGCAACTAATACATGTACTAGTATAATATTCATGTGTGTCCACACATGAACTCTGACTAGGGACAACTTTTAAAATAACTATACAAGTAAAGAGTTCCACATACAATTCACATAATTGTAGATCAATTCAAGTAGCCTTTAATGGATATTCAATGAACACAATATACAAATCACGGATACAATTAGATATCATCATCTCTATGATTGCCTCTAGGGCATACCTCCAACAGTCTCCCAGTTGCACTAGAGTCAATCTAGAATATATCTAATACCCATAGCTCTTATGTGTGCATCATGCTTAGACTGTGGGAGAGGCTTTGTCAACGGATCAGAAATATTCAAATCCGTCTGTATTTTGCATATCTTGATCTCACCCCAATTAACGAAGTCTCTAATGAGATGAAATCGCCGCATAACGTGTTTGTTCTTCTGGTGATGGCTCCTTTGCTTGCGCAATTGCCCTATTGTTATCACAATATAGATTCAATGGGCTCGATGCATTTGAGATTCCTTATCCAAACACCCTCCTTCGTGGCTTCTGAAGCCGCAATGTACTCGGCTTCTGTTGTAGAATCGGCCACCATCTTCTGCTTGGAACTCTTCCAGCTAAAAGCACCACCATTTAGCGTGAACACAAATCCTGATTATGACTTTGAATCATCTCTGTCGGTTTGGAAACTAGCATCGGTGTAACCTGTTACAACGAGCTCCTCCTCACCTCCATAGACGAGGAACATATCTTTAGTCCTTCTTAAGTACTTAAGAATGTTTTTCACCGGTGTCCAGTGACTCTCACCCGGATCAGACTGGTGTTTGCTTGTCATACTTAATGCATATGAAACATCTGGGTCAGTACTTATCATTGCATACATGATAGATCCAATAGCCGAGGCATATGGCACTCTACTCATGCGATCTTGCTTTTGCAGTTGAAGGACACCGAGTCTTGCTAAGATGTATGCCATGTGACATAGGCAAGAACCCTTTCTTCACCTCTTCCATGCTGAACCGCTTCAGCACTTTGTCAATGTAAGTATCTTGGCCTAATCCTATAATCCTTCTCGATCTATCTCTATAGATCTTAATGCCCAAAATATATGCCGCTTCCCCTAAGTCCTTCATCGAAAAACTATTTTTCAGGGAAGTCTTTACGGACTCAAGCATAGGAATGTTATTTCCAATCAGCAATATGTCATCCACATATAAGATTAGAAATACTACAGAGCTCCCACTAACCTTCTTGTAAACACAAGACTCTTCTTCATTCTTGGTGAAGTCAAACCCTTTGACCACTTCATCAAAACGAATGTTCCAACTCCTAGATCCTTGCTTCAATCCATAATGGATCTCTGAAGCTTGCATACTTTTCCAGCATTTTTCGGATCGACAAAACCCTCGGGCTATATCATATACACGTCCTCAGTTAGGTTTCCGTTCAGGAAAACTGTCTTGACGTCCATCTGGCATATCTCATAATCGAAATATGCAGCTATAGCTAGAATAATCCGAATGGACTTAAGCATCACTACGGGCGAGAAGGTCTCGTCATAGTCAACTCCTTGAACTTTTCAAAAACCTTTTGCGACAAGTCATTCTTTATAGATGTGAACATTTCCATCCACGTCCTTTTTCTTCTTATAGATCCATTTGCACTCTATGGCTTTAACACCATCAGGTGGGTCAACCAAGTTCCAAACTTGATTGTCTCCCATGGACTTTATTTCGGATTGCATGGCACTCTGCCATTTTTCAGAGTCTGGGTCCATCATTGCTTGTGCATATGTTGCAGGCTCATCATTGTCCAACAATAATATTTCCCACATTTCGTGAAGCCTTGCCGACCTTCGTGGTTGTGGCGGTGCTTCTCTTGCCATGGGTGTCTCAACTTGTTCTGCTATGTTAGCATCACTCATTGATTCTTGCCCGATCGGCTCATCTCAAACTTCTTCAAGATGCACTGTCTTTCCACTCTTTTCTCCTTTGAGAAACTCTTTCTCTAGGAAAACCCCGTTTCGAGCGACAAACACTTTGCCCTCTGACTAGTTGTAGAAATAATATCCTAAAGTTTCCTTTGGATATCCCACAAAAATGCACTTATCCAACTTGAGTGTGATCTTGTCCGACTGAAGTCGCTTGACAAACACTTCACATCCCCAAATCTTTAGAAAAGACAAACTGGGAGTCTTTCCAGTCCACATCTCATATACTCGCCTCCACAATTAGATCGCAAGGCCTTAATTTTCTTGCGACGCTGATTTTCAACTTCATTCTAAAATTCCTTGAACTTTTCAAAGGTTTCAGACTTGTGCCTCATTAAGTAGACATATCCATATCTACTAAAATCATCAGTAAAAGTTATGAAGTATTGGTACCCTCCTCTGGCTGTCGTGCTCATTGGTCCGCATACATCGGTATGTACGAGTTCCAACAAGTCTAATACTCTCTCAGAAAAACCTGTGAAAGGTGCCTTGGTCATCTTTCCTAGTAAGCAAGCCTCACATATCTCGTATGATTCAAAATCAAACGAAGTTAAAAGTCCATCAGTATGGAGCTTCTTCATGCGTTTCTCACTTATATGACCCAAATGACAATGCCACATGTAGGTAGTACTCAAATCATTAGGCCGAGGCCTTTTAGCATTTATGTTATAGACAAGTGAACCATCAAGATTTAAAACAAACAATCCATTCACAATGGGTGCAAAAGCCATAAACATATCATTCTTAGAGATCACACAACCATTGTTTTCACTCGCAAATGAATAACCATCCTTCATCAAACATGAAGGAGACATAATATTTTGACTTAAACTAGGAACAAAATAACAATTATTCAATTCCATAATAAATCCTGACGAGAGGTAGAGTTGCATCGTCCCGACGGTCAACGCAGCAACTCTTGCATTATTGCCCATGTGGAAATCAACTTCTCCCTTTTCAACGCTTCTACTTCTTATCATTCCCTACATTGAATTGCAAATATGAGCAACCGATCCGGTATCAATTACCCAAGAATTAATAATTGTATCAGCAAGAAATATGTTGTCTATAACATTAACAACAAGCGTACCTGAGGTGGAAGTACTCTTACTTCCGCCATTCTTCAACGAAGCTAGGTACTGCTTGCAATTTCTCTTTTAGTGAGCAGGTTTGTGATAGTAAAAGCACTCTTTATCTGGAGCAGGTCTAGCTTTAGCCTTGGGCGCTGGGTTTGGCTTGGACACTCCAGCCTTGCCCTTCTTCTTCCAAGAATTACCCTTCTTCTTGAAGCTAGGCTTGTTCTGTATAGCCATCATATGGCTGCTACCAGTGCTTTTCTTAATGTCAACCTCTGTTATTTTAAGCATACCACACAGTTCATTCAGATCCTTGTCTGTCCCATGCATATGGTAGTTCAAGATGAAGTTCCCATAGCTAAGCGAAAGAGACGAAAGAATGAAGTCAGTGGCCAACTCTTTGCCCATTGGGAAGCCTAGCTTCTCCAACCATTGAGTGTAACCAACCATCTTGATTACGTGTGGTCCTACTGTTGCGCCTTCTGCTAGCTTGCACTCCAGAAAGGCTTTGGACACATTGAACCTTTCAGTCCTAGCCTGTGTCTAGAACATGTCCTTGAGCGCCACAATCATATCGTGTGCCTCATGATTTGTTTCGAACTGCATCTGCAGCTCAAGTTCCATGCAAGCGAGCATAAGGCAGCTTACCTCAAGATTGGCATCAAATGCTTTCTTGTAAGCAGCCTTAACGGCAGCAGATGCATCATCAACAGGTACTTGTGGTAATGGGGTATCTAGAACATCTTCCTTTTTATCGGCCTTGAGAACAATTCTCAGGTTACGGATCCAATCCGAGTAGTTTGTTCCATTCAACTTGTCCTTCTCAATGACCGAACGCAAAGCAAACGGTGTGGGTGTTGCTAGATGCCATTTAATCTACAACAAAGTAATGTGAAATACACTAAGACAATTGTATCCATGATAGAGCAAATCACATTAAACTATTTAACAGAATCTACTCCCACTAAAATCAATATCCCTCTATTGATACTTAGTGATTCAGGATCCACAACTAATAGCTCTACTAGTGAGCTTTAGCATCGCCGCTAGCAAACAAGGTAGATCGGTAAGCAACTCCTTGCTAATCATATCACATATGACTCCTGTTGTTGGGTGACATCTCCATGTCTCAGTGCCCAACCTTCATGCCCCAAGGTCCTTAACCGTTAAGATGACCTTGTTAAGCAAACCAACCCTTATGCGTGTAGGTGTCCGACACGAACCCGTCTAGTCAATGAAAACCAGTGGCACCCTAATTTCATAGACCCACCACCAATTGTACAAGACATGGGATGGTGCAAGTTTTTGTTGGGAGGGCATGCAAACTTAAACTTTGCGAGGGATCATTCTACTTCTAACATCACATCATGCAGGAAGTAAAACATAAAGAATAACATTCACACAGTTGTGACACAGTATGACCCGATTTCTTATGGTGATCCCATCTTCATAGAACCTGTTCACCATGGTGATCTCCATATCCATGTTCCATGTGCACCATTCTTCTTGTGATGAGGACTCCAAAACTAGAACATGCTATTACGCCTAATAGCTAGTAATGTAGATTACATAGTTGCTTGGATCATCACAGATTAATACGTAGACCATTAGATACATTAAGGTGACAACACATATGGCTCTAGCCATGTTGCCGTACACATGACACACAGGTCACGAATGAGTTACACACATGCATCACATACACAAGGGGCCATACCGTTCACAAAATCATAGCATCCTGCAAAATAGAGTTAGGCTTTCTAACATTCCAAACTTCAGAGGCCCAAAACTCCATCTTCTAAGCCGAATTTGGAAAATCTAATTTCGTAATCATGTGTAACTTTTTCTGTAGATCAATTTTCATATAAAATTCGCCTCGATCCGAGATCGTACCGAAAAGTTATAGCTGTTTTACCAAAGCACACGCACACGGCAAAATTCTGACCCGGTAGTAGATCCAATCTATTATTTCACATCTCATGCGCCTGGCGTATGATCCTGGGTTTCGATTCGACCAATCACATTGATCTTTGCTCACTGCAATTGGCATTACATGTATCACTTAACTCCGATGGCAGAAATCCGACCGGTAGGAGTATTTTGTTACACGACCATTGCAGCAAGAACACGAAACTAGGTAATAGATCAATCTGAAAACTCGCATATCTCCAAATGCACACATCCTGAATCCATAACAAAATAGCTACGGCTCTGATAGCACTGTTGGGATACGAGGTAGGCTACGCTAGCGCAAAATAAAATTTTCTACCACGTAAATCAGGAGAACTGCCGTATATGGATCACGTGATTACCACTCGACGCACTGGTGCAGAAGATGTAGAATCGTGTCGGGGCAGCGAAGTCGATCTGCGTAGTCGAACACGTAGTCGATCACGTCGACGTCGAGCAGCTCCTCAGCAGCTCGTCCACGTACAGTGAGGTCCTCCTCGTGCCACGTCTCGTCAGCGGCTTGTCGTGGCTCGTCGGCGGCTCGTCCAAGTGCTGCAGGTGCAACACCTCCAAGGTATCCACACGTGCAACACCTCCTAAGATTTCGAAAGAAATATTTGAGGCTCCCATTCACCCCCCCTCTGGTCGCCTTTTTGGTCCTTCGCAACCTCTCATTGACAAGGCGGGAACCAAGCTGTAAACCTGGAACGGCGATCACCTCATGCAAGTAGGCCGCCTTAGCCTCACAAAATCCATCCTAACATCCCAACTAGTGTACCTGCTGACCGTGATCAAAACATCCAAAGACCTATTAGAAGAACTCGACAAGCTGAGGAAGAGGTTCCTTTAGGCGGGCGACGGGGATCTCACAGGTGCAAAATGTAAGGTAAACTAGGTGTGCAGCTGTCTCCTTAAGGAGAATGGAGATCTCAAGATACTCGACCTAGATAGCTTCGCGAGAGCACTACGCCTGTGATAGCTATGGCACAAATGGGTTAGTGATGACAAGGCCTGGGTAGGAACCGAAATGCCATGTGATGACACTGACCACCTACTCTTCGCTACGTGTACAACAACAAACCTAGGAAATGGAAGAAAGACTAGCTTCTGGCACTCTGGCTAGGTTGAGGGCCGCCAACCAAAGGACATCGCTCCAAACCTTTTCACCCGTACCAAAAACAAAAAGATTAAAGTGGCAGAGGCACTTCACGGCATCAAATGGATCTCAGACATCAACATGGTTAGCGGAATCTCAATTACACACCTCAGTGAGTTCGTCGATCTTTGGAACATGATTCGGAACATTCAGCTTCGACTGGAGATTGATGACCAAATCCGCTAGAAGCTCACCAACAACAGCATCTACACGGCGGCCTCCGCTTACAAGGCCCAGTTGATTGGTTGCACCAAAACACTCCAAATTAACACCATCTGGCAATCATGAGCACCGCCAAAGTGCAAATTCTTCATGTGGCTCATCACCCAGAACCGAGTGTAGACATCAGACCGGCTGGCCTGCCGTGGCTGAACTCACAGCCCATCATGCCCCTTGTGCCGTCGGACAAGAGAATCGGCCAAACACCTGCTAGCCGACTGTCGATACACCATAAGATTCTGGATGCTCACAGCCCAATGGACGGGGATCCCAAGCATCCACCCTAATGAGTGGAGACCGTGCGACACACCGCTTGAATGGTGGACCAACATTACTACCTCGCCGGGCGCACCGAGAAGAGCTATGCGCAGTCTTATGCTTCTAATCACCTGGGAGCTCTGGAAGGAGAGAAACCCAAGTGTTTTCCACCACTATGAGGCTTCTCCGATTTCCCTTTTGGCGAACATCAAATCCGAGGATGGATCCTGGATCCTGGCCGGCGCAAAGGATTTAGCAATCATTTGATCTCGCGTGTAATCCTTTCCTTATGTTTTTTTTTACCAGTTAACCAGTTTGTACCTATCTCTGCTTTGTCAATGAAATAGGCATCGTCTTGGTGCCCGTTCGTTCAAAAAACAAAAAATAAATAAAAAACCCCGTTCTATAAGATACAAGATGGGCAAATTCTGTAGGTTTCTCAGATACAATAGATTACAAAAATGTAGCTCCGATTGATTAGATATAATAAATATAGGGACTAATTGTCATTAATATAAAATCTGGCAAATCTTGTGAGTTTTTCTTTCAAAAAAAAATAGGGACTAGTTATGAATAATTTACTTATAAATATATAAAACCTAACATACATAGTTTATATGTATGTCTTCCGGCAGTACACCAACCATTATTCTCCTCAACTTTAATCAAGTTCGTAGAAAATCACCAAAATCAAATTAGGTGGTTAAATTCAACGTGAAATATTTTATGTAGTTTGCATTTATTTGATATTATAAATATTAATATATTTTTCTACAAATTTGGTCTAAGAAAAAGTTTTTCTTTCCACTAAGGGCTCCGCCCGAATTTCATTACCGAAGAAAGTAATGAAATCACAGAGTATTTTGTTCGCTAGTACGATAAGTGCCATATTTCAACTTGTAAGAACCACACCTCCAGAAATGAGGCACGGAGGGCCCGCTTACTGGGAAAGGAAACAGAAACTACCCATAACAGTAATTAGCAAAAGCAACATAGTGGCTAGTCCACATTCTTCTCCTTCTTGTGGCTCATCAGCGGTCCAAGGAAAAGTTTGACTTCATAACAAAACTAAAATGGCATACATTTTAAAACAAAGAAGTACTTACCAGTAGTTTGGACGTCAAATGACATGCGCAGAGCAAATCGTGCACCTGGTAAGTAAATTGAAATTCATAAACTTGCATGTTTTCGAGTTGGTTTTAAGCCGTGTAGTGTGCTTCTCTGCCTGATTACTAACGGCCGATTTATGTCCGCCTCATGCTTTAACAAAAATAAAAGAAACTTGCTTGTTCTTCCATCTAAAAGGGCCTAATTAATTGGGTACTATATATACTGAGATCAATCTGTGGGCCTAATTAAGCATTGGGCAACATTTTTTTATTTTTATATATTTTTTTAAAGATTTTCCAGAAATAAATAGTCGAACGAAAAATTTGCAGAATTAGATCTATGCCGTCATATGAAATGGCGGTAACTCTGCTACAGCCAGTTGAAACGGTGGTAGGAGGGATGGAGCACAACAACCTATCGCCGTGTGAAACGGCGGTGGGCTGTTACCGCCATTTCATATGGCGGTAGCTGGGGTATTGCCGTTTCAAGCGGCGGCAGGCTCCAGCCTGGTTTATTTTGGTTTAGCTGGGATTATTTTGGTTTATTTGGGTGGTGGATGCTATAGCCAGTTGAAACGGCTATAACTCTGTTTAAATTTTAATTAGTTATTTTTCATGTAATTTTGTATAATATTTTTAATAGTAAAATATGTAGTTTCATTACACTATGTAACTTCGTAATTTGAGAGAGGTAGAGTGATTGAATGAAATAATTGGAAATGATTTAAGTCCCGACCATTACATACATAGCTGTTTCCAGCGAGATTATAACGGATATAAACAAAATTCGTGCACAACATACAAACAACAACGACTCTAGGGTGAACAATTAATTATAAATTGTAGTGGCATGTGCGGTATGGATGTTATCCTAAACCAGTACCATTGCTAAACCTAGCATGCCTTAGGTAATTGAAATAGCTGCGAAAAAAGCCATGTCTACTTCCTAGTAGAACTAGCTCTACGAAGACTGCGACGGCCCAGCTCCATAGTAGCCAGCACCCCTAGAGGATGGCGGAGATGGGGGGCGATCCTTGTTGTGGTGGTAGGGGCACTTACACCATGGATCGGTACAAATCAACTCACCTGCGATGTCAACCGCCCAAGGATTTGCATCAACTTCGGATTGAAGGTCCTCGACCTTACGCTTCAGGTCAAAGATCTTGCACTTGAGGTACTGTATAGAGGCAGTTTCCTTCATCGAGATAAGTTTGAACGTGATGTTAGTTTGTAGCACGAGAAGCTTAGGTAGAGTAATGGTGACACATTGGCCACACATCCTAGCGGTCGTCATAAGGCCTAAGGGAGTTTGGATGAACGTAGTTAGCCCTGTCCTCCAGAGGGAACTTGTCGAGGGGTGCCTCATACTCCATTGGGCCAAAAGACCCTGGTTAATTGATGGTTAGAATAGGAGCACCCCCTCCTCTTCCCCTCCTCCCATGACCTCTCCCTCTTGCGGATGCCATAGTTCTTACTCGTGCTCAATGGCGTGGAAGTATATGGGAGTCTTACTTGTGCTCAGTGGCGTGGAAGGATATGGGAGAGGGGGGGTTCAATATAAGGAGTGCTAAGATGGAGATGCATTGTGCCTCCATGTGCTTAGTACCCTGTTGTGTTCAATCACTATGAGAAACGGTACATATAGGCTTTGCAGGTGTAGGGACGTAGGTGTAAGTGTGGAGTCCCATCCGCTTGAGAAGGCTTCATATTCAGGGTCCTTGCAGTCTATAGTGTAGGCTTTTCAGTGAGGGTTCACGTCAACAGTGTATAGTGTAGGCTTTTCAGTAAGGGTTCACGTCAACAATCTATAGTGTAGGCTTTTCAGTGAGGGTTCACGTCAACAGTGGAAACCACTGTTTCAGTATTGTACTAGCCGCAGAGCAGTGTAATGGGAATAGTGTGGAATCTCAGTACTCGAAGCATGAAGACGAAATGTTATAATAGTACAAGCAACAGTACAATGGCATCCGAGGCGCCCAACATGAAAAACCTAAAAGAGCACCTTCCCTAGGATAAAATGCCTTAGGTAATGTAAATCATTGGAGGACAAGTAACGTTCTACTGGGTGAACCGGGGAAGTTTCCCCTTCCTCGTTGTTTTGGTGGAACATTCTGCCTCCTGCTTCTTCATCTTCTTCTGTCGTTGTTCTTCCTGGATGACCTGAGCCTAACGAGCTTCGAATTCTTCCTTCTGTCATTTTAGTGCTGCCTCTCGAGCACCTAACTGCTCACGCCATCTCTGCAATTCATCCTCCTTGCCCTTCAAATGGATTTGTAGTTGGCAGACGCGTCGTTCTTCCTCGAGCTGAGTAGCACGTGCCGCGTCTCGAGCTGCTTCTATCCTACCATAGTGTTGGGTTTTGATCTCTAGCACCACTGGGATTATGGGAACCTCCCCTAAAGGTCTAGTGTTGATCCATTCCATGAATGTGCATGCCTGCATGTTTATTACTGATTAGTTCAAGATACCAGTACATAGAACACATATTTGAAATATTTACAAATGGACTAACCTTGAAATCATCGTCAATGTCGAGACACTTCAAGTACCTACACCCCTTCTTCCCCCTAGTTATGCGA
The DNA here is from genome assembly GCF_000263155.2 of Setaria italica. Classification (NCBI taxonomy): domain Eukaryota; kingdom Viridiplantae; phylum Streptophyta; class Magnoliopsida; order Poales; family Poaceae; genus Setaria; species Setaria italica. The sequence goes on along the minus strand of NC_028453.1, from coordinate 25,165,617 downwards.
TCCTCCCATACCTGCAACCATGCACGGAAGCTGCGGTGGCATTTGGGGCACTCATTCCATGGTGGAACCCCATTTCGCTCCTGCCTCCACGATGACATTTCTTAAAGGGCGATGCAACCTCACTTGAAACGGTGGATTCGGGTTGGATAGTGTTAGTAGTGTGTTTGAACGTTGCCTGAATGTCTCATATATAGAACGCTACTGGGATGGTCCATGGACCATGTCCACAATGGCAAATGGAAAAGAACATGCATGGACATCATAGCCTGCACCAGCATAGCTATCAAAGTCTCTGCATCGGCCTACTTGGGAGAGGCGGGGCCTGACCTGGGTGAAGTGAGGTCTCAACTAGACGAGCCATCCACAACGCATGCAGCACTCAGCTTTGTCATGGTCACTGCGGAGGTAGGGTACAACGGACTCCTCTGCACCCATTTTTGTTGTGCTCACCTTTGCTTTGATGAGAGGATAGAGGAGAGGGCGACCACATCCTCTGTCGTATTGAATAGCCTACGTAGTACTCTACACTCTACCGAATCAGTAGCCTGGGCATCATTTATGATTTGGTGTTGCAAGCATCAAAACGTACACACCACACACTAGATAACATCATATCTTGCACCGGCCTACATAAAGTAGTCTGCGAATGAGCACACATCATAGTATATAGAATCATACACATGATAGCCTGCACCGGCCTACAAAAGATAAAGGAGGTCCTATGCACTAAATGCATCATTGCTTGAAACAAGGCTCACCGCAACCACGACCACGCCTCGCTACCCGCTGCGCTGCTTTGGTCTAGTACTGGCCGTATGTGAAGGTCTCCGGTGGGGCAACTTCGTGAGGCGGATGTCCTGGTGCGGCCACAGGTGGTGTCGCAAGTCCTGGGTGGCTCCCTGTGTCAAAGGCATGGGGGCGTCACCCAACTGCGAAGCACCAAGCTCATTGAAGGACCGAAACGATGACCAGAGGGGCGGTGAATGGGAGCCTCAAAAATTTCTTTCAAAAATTTAGGCCGCTATCCCAAAATCAAACCCCAAATCCAAACTAGTGGAAGTCAAGAGATCCACGAGTGAACTAGGTGGCTGGGTGTTTATGGTAATGACCAATAAACACAGCGAGATCCTCAAAAAACAATCAGGGTGAAAACTATGATAGAATAACTCAACAACAAGAACATTGCGTCGGTTGGGATAGTTTCTGCGTGCCTAGGGCGGACGGTCCGCAGCAAGAACGCCAGACGGTCCGAACCAGGGAGACAGTTTCTGTTAGTCTGCGGATGAAATGCGGACAGTCCGAGGCAAGAGAGCCGGACAGTCCGATACCTAGGGGCAGAAGATCCGCATGCTTCGAGATAGAGTCCTCCCCAGAAACTCATGAACACAAATTTTCTCGATTCATGACCAAATCAACACCAATTGCCACCAAAATTGAACCAAGGTATCACAAGGTGGTAGAGGAGCAACTCCTAAGAGATCATCGCTCAAAGATTTGTCAAGCCACGGGAAATTCAAATCTCATGCAAAACACCACCTTTTCAACCCCGAAACTTGAATCGCTCCGATCTATGAACTCGTGAGGCTTCAATCGAAATCCTTCGGTGGAAGGGACCAACTCACGTCCTAGTTCACTTCAAATCAATTGGTTTGATTCAAAACATCCCACAAATCATGAATCGAACAAAAACATGAGAGGGGAAGGAGAGGAAGAAACAAGAATGCAAAGAACACAACGGGAATTGCACAAAGCGATCACCCCCCAAATCCCAGAGGACATGAGAAGGTTAGGGCCTCCATTCCCGCAACAAACTTCAGTTCAATTACACGGATTAGGTGCTCAAATCATCCGAGGACCTCTAGAGAGATAAACTAGAGAGAGAGATTAGACCCTAATGAAGTGCTAAACTAGAGAGATGGAAGAGGTGCTGAAATAACCAGCCGCCCATCCCTATTTATAGTCCAGGATGAAAGACTAAACTACCCCTACAACAACAACTAGGATAACTACCCACACAGGGGCATTTTGGTCCAAGTTTTTATGCGCTCATCGAACGGACACGCCGCCTTCACGACTTTGCTTCGCCTCGACGCAACCTTTGCGATGACACCACGTGCCCTCCTTCTCGAAGCTCTGGCTGCACCGGGCTTGCCCCCGGTTTTGAGGTCCAAACTGGCAAACCTGCTTGCGCGGTGGTTTTGAGGCCCAAACCACCCAACCCGTCCATCTTCGCTTGGCCGCCACGCGACCTCCTCGATGTCGATGCATGTTCGGCCTCCGCCATGCCTCCCGCTTGACTCGACCGACACCGTCTCCAACCCTTCTCTTGTCGTTCCGTACACCATGTGGACCGCCCATGACTCCGCCCGAACTCCTCGGGTCTATTGGTTCAAACCTACTCGCGTTCATCCTTCACCGCTCTTGGTACATCGACATAAACCTTTTGCTTGACCTTCACCGCACACCGTCGGCCGTCACACCACATCCTACACCTGCACATCACCAGCCAAGAGCGACATCAATCCAACACAACATTGTCAATCACTCATCATCCAAGGGTGACTACCATTGGTCCTCAATCTCCCCCTTGAAGAGTGCATTGACAACACCCAACACAAATTGATTGTTTGAAAAAAGCAAACAAGAAATTCAAAATAGAAAATCTCAATCCCCTAAGAGAAGGGCAACGGCTCTACACAACTGAGATAAAATACAAGATCCCTCAAGAAGAGGCAGAAAGGGCTCAGCACCAATCATGTGAAGATCCAAGATCAAATTAAACACCGGCTCCTCAAGAAGAGGTAAGAAGCTCAACGCGACCGGCCAAAGAGCACAAGAGCATAAGAAAGATCACAAAGAAGAATAAGAGAGCTCACAAAGACTCAACTCCCCTTGAACAAATGCAAGGGCTCAACTCCCCCTGAAGAAATGTACTCCCCAAGAAACCAAAACATGCAAAGTTCTCCTCCTTGTGAATGTCTCCCAAATTCTCCTCTTGTTGACAATGCAAACATCAAGACGAGCATGAGAGCTCAAAATGCATGTCATGAAATGCATAATCTACCAAGCTTCTTAGATATACCATGAAATACTCTCAAAGGCTACAAGAGAGAAGATACTTGGTGAATCAGAAAGAGCAAGAGCATCGCCATCAGGAAGATATTATGCTACAACCAGAAGGTGAAGCAAGCATCAAGTTTTTAGCAATGTATAAAAAGATCACCATATGAGCAAACACCTAGTCAAGAATCACCCAAGCAAAAATGAACTAGGCCGTCAAGAGCTCATACAAGGAACATATGTTCTTAACAAGAGATCATTGCAAACACCCACATATACATCACAAGTCATGTGAAGCTTGTTGAAACTAAGTGTCTACTTCTTTTGGTAGACATCTTGTAACAACTAAGCAAGAAAGAATATTAACATTAAGCACACAAATTTGGTGAATTACTGATTTTTTTATTTTACCATCATTTTTCATCATTCACACAAATTAAAGTACATGAAGTGCCTTTGCGGCACAAAGAAGCGATGCTTCCCCAAGGGGTGCATCATGGGCTAAACATTTGCAATGATACCTAGATCTCTGACCCAATTGAAAAGAACATGAAGTCCAACCATAACCTAAACATGAAACTAGCATTCAAACAAGGGCAAACCATAACCAAGCATCTACTCATGGGTGATAGACAAGTTAATAATATAGAATTTAGCATTGGATTTCAAAAATAGTTATCTCAATAAGTACACAATATCATCAAGAGCATAACTACACATTGCATTAAGCATTACCAACTAAGGCACTAGCTCACAAGTAGCATAAGAAAGTAGTCAGGGCATATAAGAGAAGCTTATCTAGTGCAGTATGATACAGATGCAATGAAAAGCCAAACAAGCATACTACAAAGAGCTAACAAGAAAGAGAAAAAATGGCTATACAGATATAATATAGGAGAAACTCCAAAACCCAACTCAAAAAGGAAAGCAAACATCCAACTCCCCCCGCAAACGAGCAAAAGTGGCTTGATCCAAGAGTTTGGTGAAAATGTTAGCGAGTTGGTTTTGGGTAGAAACATAGCCAAGGTCAATGTCCCCTCTCTCAACATGATCTCTCAGAAAATGATATCTCACATATATGTGTTTAGTTTTTGAGTGGAGAATGAAGTTCTTGGCTGCACTAATAGCGCTCGTGCTGTCACAAAGGAGAGGTATATGGGGAAAATTCAAACCAAAATCTCTCAAAGTGGAGATCATCCACAACAGCTGGGAACAATAGCTAGCAACAGCAACATACTCAGCTTCAGTAGTAGACTGAGCAACACTAGATTGTTTACGAGAAGACCAAGAGACGAAAGATGAACCAAGAAATTGGCGAGTGCTAGAGGTGTACTTGCGATCCAAACGACACCCAGCAAAGTCCGCATCGGAGTATCCGTGGAGCGTGAGTGTCGAGGAGGCAGAGTACCTCAAACTGAATTCATGTGTGAAATGGAGGTACCTGTCGGGGATACATCCCCAATACCCGCAAGGAAGGAAGAAGTCGGACTCCTACTAGGATTCCCCTGTAATCCTACTAGGACTCGTCCCGTGTAATCCTACTAGGACTCCTCCTTGTAACCGACTAGTACTCTGCCTCCTGAAGTATATAAAGGAGGGCAGGGGTACCTAGCTCAACACAGCTCACATAAGCTCAACACCCAAGCGAAGGCCCAATATACAACACCCAAAAATAGGACGTATGGTATTACGCTACTCTGGCGGTCCGAACCTGTATAAATCCGTGTCTTGTGCCCTCGCTTTTACCTTCAAGTTTCAGGTTCGGCGATCCCCTGCTACACATTCTGCTACCTCGGGTACCCCTTGGTATATGGCCGGTATAAAACACCGACATTGGTGCCTACCGTGAGGCAGATCGTCGTGATCATAGGGCAAGCTTGAAGGACCTCATCTTCAAAATCAATCTACTCGACGTTATGCAGTCGGCGCTCAATGAGCCGCCCAAGTCGAAGTCGCCGAGTTCCTATCTTGTACAACGATCAACACAAGGGCACCACACACCATCTACCAACACGTCGCTACTTCAGTTTTCAAGAAGGAATCGACGACAACGCTATTGATTTACCATAGCACGATGCAACCTTATCCGAGTCAAAGCCGCCAAGCGTTGAGGGTAGCCATGCTACTGCTCATCAATTCGGAAGAGGGATTAGCGTAAAAAAATTAGAAGCAAGTAGTGCAAGCATCGATATCAATGCGGAAGCCGTAATCGAGTCGAATTAAAGACTGTTACACATGCATTTCCGATACGAGGAAAGATTGTGCTGTTGTCCGATCCAACATGCAAAAGGAGTCATGATTACTTTTTGCAAATTGTCATGATTAACTTTTGCAAATCATTTTCTACCGTGAGAAGCAATTGGACAAGCATCTTGCTATGCGCACACGAAGGCTTACCAGAAGACTCCAAAATCTTTGCCTAGTGAACACAAGAGATGTATGCGAGTACGAATACATCGACGTCCGACCGCATCTACCTGTGTACGACTACTTCAGCTTCGTTGATGACGACTTTGACAACTCAATCCTGACTACTTCGTTGGGCGGCTCGTCAGTGACTACTACCGGCTACATCGCGCCACTCAGCAATGACTACTTCGACTACGTCATGGTGTTCGCCAACTACTACAGGCGGCTCGTCGACGACTTCTCCGACTATGCCACGGCACTCGCCCATGACTACTTTGACTACTCGTCTTGACTACAAAATTAGTCGAGTATGACTACTTCGACTACTCGCCTCGACTACTTCGCTTGGCGACACACTGACGACTACTTTGTCACGACGCTCGCTGACGACTACGAGCGGCTCGCCGCCGACTTCTCCAACCACGTCGCAGCACTTGCCGACGACTACTTCTACTCCTCATCTTGACTAAAGAATTAGTCGGGACAAACTTCATACCATCGACAACTAGTCGGAATCGGCTCCAACTAGTCGGCTTCGTCAACAACCGTCAACGAATCAAGCTAAGTCACTTTTCTAATTATTTTCCGGCTTACTTTCCGCTTGCGCGCAACACATGCTCTACTTGCCGGAAGCTCTTGCGCACAACACGCGCTCTACTCGCCGGAGAGCAGCAAACTCTCTCGCGCTACCGTGCTCTCTTTTTATCGCAACAGCGACTAATCCTTTTTGTCTTCTCTTAAGGTCACTACTCTTCTCGAGCAGAACACGCCTTAACTCGAGAAAGCCTCGGGTGCACCTGTAACGCCAAATGCTAGCACACATACGCGTGCAAACAGCAATGCCCATACGCGTACACGAGACACAGCTCTCACACACGCAGCAGCTACGGCTAAACGGGGACTGAGAGCCTAAAACGTAACAGGCTAACTACTCGGGGAGAGTATGACTAAAACAAGATCTTGACACACAACTTTCATATTGATCATTGAATAAATTTCAGCAGCTTCAATATTCTACAAAAATGCTACATGATGTATGCATCTTTTCTTTCAGGTTAAACTTTAGCGACGACGCCCGCTAAGCATGCCTCCAACGGCACAGGCTAGTTCCCGAACTCGGGGGCTAAGCACCAATCAGTACTCGGAATATCTCCAGTGGCTCAGCTAGCTCCTAGGCTTGGGGCTGGATGCCGCAAAACCACTCGACGTGGCTCCAACGACTTACCTGGTGCACAAGCTCAGGGGCTGGACGTCGCAAGACTACTCAAATGATGACCTGAGTGAAGATTCAAGCCCTCAGGTTGATTATTCAATCAATCCAAGGCTCGGGGGCTGATAAGCTACACCCAATACTTATTTTAAGCTGAAAGAAGAAGATTCAAGATTTTGACCCTCAGCCTGATTCTATGATTCAACCTAAGGCTCGGGGGCTACTCCATATAGAGTGTGACTTTTGTCGCCCTCGATACATGAAGACTACAATATCAAGTTGATCAAGACTTTGAGCACACCATAGCCTCATGGCAGCTTTGAGAAGCATTGAAAGATTCAGCCTGACAAAGTACTCGAAGAGCACCAAGACTACTCGATGAATATCTCAAGACTACTCAAAGACTGCTGCATCAACTATGAAGCACTCGGGGGCTTGTCGGGGATACATCCCCAATACCCACAAGGAAGGAAGAAGTCAGACTCCTAGGATTCCCCTGTAATCCTACTAGGACTCATCCCATGTAATCCTACTAGGACTCCTTGTAACCGACTAGTACTCTGCCTCCTGGAGTATATAAAGGAGGGCAGGGGTACCTAGCTCAACACAGCTCACCTAAGCTCAACACCCAAGCGCTGTGGCGCAATATACAACACCCCAAAACAGGACGTAGGGTATTACGCTACACTGGTGGCCCGAACCTGTATAAATCCGTGTCTTGTGGCCTCGCTTTTACCTTCAAGTTCCAGGTCCAGCGATCCTCCGCTACACATTCTGCTACCTCGGGTACCCCTTGGTAGATGGCCGGTATAAAACATCGACAGTACCTCATGATTCTCTTCACTGCCTGATGGTGAGATGTCCTTAGTGAAGCCTGAAAACGTGCACCCACACTGCAAAGTGTATATCCGGTCTCATCGCCGTCAGGTACAGGAGGGAGCCAATCATACTCCGGTATTCCTTCTTGTCCACTTGTTCTCCATCTTCATCCGCATCCACATCGACAGTGGCTTGGCATCAGCCATGTCAAACTTCCTCAGCACATCCTTTGTGTACTTCCCTTGGTGCACAAAGGTTCCATTCTTGCTTTGCTTGATTTGTAGCCTGAGGAAGAAGGTTAGCTCACCCATGATTGACATCTTGAATTCCCTGCTCATGTCATCTCCAAACTTAGCAACCAAAGCATAAGAGGAACTACCAAAGATAATATCATCCACGTAAATTTGAATAACCAATAAGTCATTGCCTTGCCAGAGGAGAAAGAGTGTTTTATCACTTGACCCCATTTCAAACCCATTCCTAAGCAAAAGGATTTCAACCTAGCATACCATGCTCGGGGTGCTTGTTTTAGGCCATAGAGAGCTTTCTGCAGTTTGAAGACACAGTCAGGATGTTTAGGATTTTCAAAACCAGGGGGTTATTTCACATACACTTCCTCCTTAATGAAACCATTTAGGAAGGCACTTTTCACATCCATTTGGAAGAGCTTAAAACCTTTAGCCACAGAGAAGGTTATAAGGATTCTAATCGCTTGCAAATAGGCAATAGGGGCAAAGGTTTCCTCATAATCAATTCCCTCTTTTTGACTAAAACCTTCGGCAACCAACCCCGCTTTGTTTCTCACAACCAACCCATCCGCACCTTGTTTGTTTTTAAAAAAAACCTATTTTGTTCCTATAGGGTGGTAATTTGGAGGTGGTTCAACTAAAACCCAAACCCTATTTCTCTCAAAGTTTTCTAACTCCTCATGCATGGCATTGACCCATTTTGAATCAGATAAAGCATGTCCAATATCTCAGGGTTTAAAAGAGGCAACAAATGCAGAATGTGCAAAGTGTGAAATCTGCTTGGAGCTGTGGCTAGTGGTGTGCTCATGCGAGTTACTGGTCATCTATTGTGGAGGATGGTTACGCTGAATGTGTCATAGAGCCCCTCACTCTGAAGTCACCTCCCTCTCAACAGCAGTTGGATCACTTTGATCTTCCTCTTCATCATCATGCAGTGGTACTTGTTGATGGCTTGAAGTAGTGGAAGTAGAGATAGGGCTATCAACTCTTGTACTCGAAGTAGAAGGTACAGGTGCAATAGCTGGGACTTGGTCAATTTCTTTATCCTCTTCATCACCACCATCCATATGCTCTTCCTCTTCCTCAAAGATGCTTTGCCCTATTTCATATTCACCTACAACTTTAAAGACAGGGGTTGTGCAAGGCATAGTTTCATCGAATGTGATCTCACAAGTTTCCATGATCCGGTTAGTTTCAAGGTTAAGAACACGATAAGCACGACTATGAGAAGCATATCCAAGAAAAATACCATCCATAAAACGAGACTCAAATTTGTCCAAATTTCCTTGCATGAGAATGATACACTTGCAGCCAAACACTCTCAGGTGACTTACCTTGGGGGTACGTCGATGCATCACCTCATAAGAGATTTTCTTGAGAAAAGCTCGCAAGAAGATTCGATTGGAAACATAGCAAGCAGTGTTGATGGCTTCGGCCCAATACTTTCTAGGAGTCCTATGCTCATCAAGCATCGTCCTAGCCATTTCACAAAGGGTCCGATTTTTTTTTTCAACAACACCATTCTGAGGAGGGACATAAGGTGATGAAAACTGGTGTTCAAGACCAAGATCATTGCAAAAAAACTTTAAAATGAGCATTCTTGAATTCTGTGCCACTATCACTGTGAATAGCTCTCATGGCATCTTTTGGTCGCTCATTTTTCAGCCCCAAGATCAAATCTCGAACAATAGAAAATACCTCATCCTTAGATTCCATAAAGAAAACCCATTAATACCTCGAGAAATCATCAACAACCACAAGCACATACCACTTCCCACCAACTCAACAAACATGAGCTGGACCAACTGTATCCATGTGCAACAGCTTCCCTGGGTGCTCATTCATCACTTGATTCACAAGTGGGTGAGAAGCGGCAACCATTTTGTCATGACGACATGGAGCACAAACAAGATCCTTGTCAAATTTTATCTTAGCTAAACCTCGAATAAGATCAAGAGCACTCAAGTGGGAAAGCAAATCAAAGCTCAAATGACCCAATCTCCTATGCCACTTCCAAAGCTCAGAAGATGAACCAGTGACTAGACAACGAGAGAGACCAAATGACTTAGAGAAATCCACTCAAAACACTTGACCCTTAGGGACGATCATACACACAAGATCTCCTCGAGAGTCTAAAATCCATGAAGCCCCATGTTTGAAAGGAACTTCAAAGCCATCATCAAGAAGTTGCAAAACCGAAAGTAAATTGAAACCAAGAGAGTCAACCAGAGCAACTTGCTTGAGCATGAAATTCACACTCACCTTGATGGCACCCTCAGACAATACCTTACCTCTACTATTATCCCCGAAAGTGATGTTGTAACATCCGTGAAATTTACTAACTCAAATCACTCGCTAAAAATTTGTTTCAAAATTTTCCGACCGTTGAGCTCCCTAAAAATCTTTTCCTTCCCGGCGACCCCGCCGTCCCGGCACCCAACGTCGACAGTCATCTTTTTCCGTTCCCCGCAAATTTCACCGCGTGCCCATCAAATCCGTTGCACCTGCCCGACCAATTCTGCAACTTTCGCCAATTTTTCCCCTCCCTTTTTCCGTTTCTTTTTTTCTCCCTTCCCTTTTTCCCCTTTTCTTTTTCTCCCTCCGTTCCTTCTCTTTCTTCTCTCCTCCTTCTTCCTTCTTTTTCCCTCTCTCCTTCCTTTCCTCCATGGTGCAACCCCAATGGCGCCGCCCGCCCAGCCGCCCATGCCTGCGCCCGGCCCCGCCCGCGCCTAGCCCCACGCGTGCCGTGCCATGCGCCACCGCCCGCGCCGAGCCGCCCGCCGGCCGCCGCACGTCGCTCCCTCCCAGCACGCCTCCCCACGTCGGGCGTCGCCCTGTGCTCCTCGTCGACTGAGCTGACCCCCACCATGCCATTCACGAGGACCTCCACTCCGGTACGCCACCGGCCGGAAACAACGGCCACCATTAAGCTGCCGGCCCCGCCGCCCTTTGCGCCGTCGCCCCTCCCGCCGCCTATAAAAGGGCGACGAGCCCTTGCCGCCTCCCCACACCACCAGCACCACCTTCCCCATCGCTATCCGCCCAAGGTGAGGGCCAAAATGGGTCCCCCACATCCTCCTCCACCTCCCCCGCCACTTGGTCTCGCCGCCGGCGAGCTTGGCCGACCGGCCCACCACCGGATTTGCCCCCTACCTCCCTGTGCCCATGCGCTAGGAAGAAGAAGGGGGAAAATCCCCTCCCATTTCGATCTAACCCCCTAGTTTCCCCTATTTGCAAACCAGCCCTTCGACCTCACTCAAAGAAGTCTCGCAGATACACCCTTCCACCTTTCAGCAATAATTACAAATAGGTCCCTGGTTCTCACATATTAGTCCTAAAACCTTGTTTTAAGCCCCTAACACTCCTTTAACCCGTCATTTCATGCACCAAACTTCTTCCAATTGATCCCAAATTCGACCACGGCCTCCTCCCATATACTTCCGCCGAGGCATATCCAAATTTCATCAAAATACCCACTCCTTCAATTTTCCGTTCATATTCTGTGTTCGTAGCTCAACGGGAAAAGTTTTAATTCTCTTTTATTTATTGTTTGCTCGATTGTGTGTGCCGTAGATCGCGGAGTACCCGAGGAGGAGCACAAGGAGGACTTTGACCACGAGCCCAAGCTGAAGGACCAGTACTGTGAGCAGGAACTCCCGGAAGGCTTTGAGAACGGCAAGTCCAATCTCACCCTTTGATGCATATTTATCCTAACTTTTCAAACACCACCTATTGGCCTGTTTTATAAATTGCAAATTATTTTACCGCTGAGAACATGGTTGGATAGGCACCCCTTGATTGTTAATATTATTCCTTGCTTGTCCCATAATTATCTCTGAATATGACTTGCTCTGTTTGGACGATAATTACTGCTAGAATGCTTAGGACCTTGTTACTCAACTCAATCATGACCACAATGTGTTTTGTTAAAGAATAAATGTGTGAGTGATTTAAAAAGTGAAGTTGGGTTCTTCGGAAATAAAAGAAAGAGATGCTTAGACGAGATGGATGGGTGTTTCATGTGTGAAATGCCAATATGTTGGGCTCGTACCTTGGTGGTTGAGCAAGGGTGGGAGATATCCATCTTGTCATGGTTAAGGACCGAGTTGATGTGTCATCTTGCCTAACCCAACCTTCATGCAACCACTCGACCGTTGGATGCGGCAACGGCTTAGCATAAACCCCACTAGCAAAACTGTTAGTCTTTGGGTGAGCTGGTGAGCAACGGGAGCCATGGAAAAGGAGTGAGATCTTTGTGACATAGGTCCCGGTTGAGACCTCATTGGTAGGTCGTTAACCCCATGGTTGCTTCCGTGTGGACTAGTCAGTCTTAGCTAAAGTGGGTAATGGCTTTGTTAGGATCCGCACCGGTACTAAGGTGATCGTGCTGCGGTACCCTCATGGAAGTTCGCTCAATCTGCCGATGCCTCCCAAGCATGCCACCAGGACCTCCCCGAGTCAAGCCCGTGCCACCCCTAGTTCAGAAAGACAGCCGGAAGGGCAAGAACCACCACCAGCAGTGCACCATGAGGAGGAAGAAGTGAATCAGCCCGAGGGCAGAGGAGAAAGCCAAGTAGGAGCACAGCAGCCACCGCCCCCACCGGTCATTGATCTGGTGCAAGTGATGAACAACCAGACCCTTCTGCTGGAAGCCTTGGCCAATGCCATCACTCGCCAGAGACCCCGCGGATAGAGCATGAATGAGAGGTTGACGGACTTCCTCCGGACCAAGCCACCCACTTTTGGCGGGTCTGTCAACCCTCTGGAAGCAAATGACTGGCTGTAGGTCATTCAGAGGAAGCTAGAGCCGTTTGGTTGTGAGAGCAGGGATAAGGTTCACCTGGTTGCTCACCAGCTCACTAGGACTGCTCTAGCTTGGTGGGAGAACTACTGCACCGCCACCCAGGATGCCTCCACTATCATCTGGGATGAGCTCGTGACAGAATTCCGCCACTATCATATTCCTGTGGCCACCATGAAGCGCAAGGCGGATGAGTTCCGTGAACTGCGCTAAGGCAACAAGTCTGTAGAGGAGTACACCTATCAGTTCATGGAGCTGGCCCGTTATGCTCTAGAAGAAGTAGACAAGGACGAGAAGAAGCAGATTATGTTCAAGAAGGGTTTGAATGTCGAACTGAGGACCCTGCTTACTCCTCAGATCTACCCCGACTTCAACACTCTGATGAACATGACCATCCTGACTGAGAGGGCCAAAGCAGATGAACGAAGGGACAACAAGCGTCGGTTCCTGGAAGGCAAGGCTCAACAGCAGGACCAGTTCCAAAAGCCGAGGAGCTTTGGTCACCCCTTGCCCAGATCCCAAGCTCCTATGCAGTACTGGACCCAGTCCCAAGCCTCCGGTTCTCATCAGCACAATGCCCCATTCAGGAGCCAGAACCCTATCAAGGCCCCACAGAATAGTGTCGGCCAAGTCACCACCAACAACAGGGCATGCTTTAACTGCCGCGAGCCAGGGCATTTCATCGCCAACTACCCATACACCAACAAGCCAGCCGCATCGGCCTTCTCCAACGCAGTAACTGGGCCGAGGGCAGCAGTGTCAGGAGCCAACTGTATCCTGGTCCGCAGCAGCAACAACCCCGGCAACAACAACAGCCAGCAGATGAGGTCGCCTCAGCAGTCATTTGGACGAGCAAGCATCAACCACATCAGCGTGCAAGAGGCTCGAGAAGCTCAGGGCATGCTACTCGGTGAGTTTCTAGTCAGCTCAGTCTTGGCAACAATACTCTTTGATTCCGAGGCATCACATTCTTTTATATCATCAAGCTTTATGGATAAGCACCACATACCACATACCTACAGTACTACTAAAGTTACCCCTATTAACCCGGACGCCTGTTGCCGACATCTAGTGTCGACTAGGTTGTTCCCGGGTAATGATCAATCTAAGTGGGGTAGAATTCTTAGCAGACTTAGTAGTACTTGAGTCTAAAGGGATAGATGTAATCCTTGGAATGGATTGGTCAAGCCTACATGATGGTCACATAGGGTGTACAGATAAGATAGTACGCCTGGTCAATCAGGATGGTGTGCAAGTGACTTGTCACACTCGGGGAAGTGGATCCAATCCGATGGTTTCTAGCATGGAGGCCAAGGCCATAGAAGGGGTCCCGGTAGTAAGTGAATACCCTAATGTCTTTCCTGAAGAACTACCTGGAATGCCCCCGGACAGGGATATAGAGTTTGTAATCGACCTTATTCCTGGAACTTCCCCTATAGCCAAGAGGCCCTATAGAATGGCAGCATCTGAGTTGGCAGAGCTGAAGAAACAGTTAGGGGAACTGCAACAAAGTGGCTTTATCAGACCTAGCTCATCCCCGTGGGGAGCCTAGTGCTGTTCATCAAGAAGAAAGGCGGGAGCATCAGGATGTGCGTGGATTATCGCGCACTGAATGAGGACACTACCAAGAATAAATATCCTCTCCCCAGAATAGATGATTTGTTTGACCAGTTGAAAGGAGCCAAGTATTTCTCCAAAATAGATTTGAGGTCAGGATACCATCAGCTCAAGATCAAGGAAAGCGACATCCCGAAGACAACCTTTGTCACCCGCTATGGACAATTTGAGTTCACAGTGATGTCTTTTGGACTAACCAACACACTTGCTTACTTCATGAATCTCATGAACAAGGTGTTTATGGAGGAGTTAGATAAGTTTGTCGTAGTTTTTATCAATGACATACTTATTTACTCCAAGAGTGTCCAAGAACATGAAAAACATTTACGTGTGGTGTTAGAGAAATTGAGAGCCCACCAACTCTATGCTAAATTCAACAAGTGTGAATTTTTGCTCGAGAAAGTGGCGTTTCTTGGTCATATTTTGACCGCAGAAGGAGTAGTAGTTGATCCTGAAAAAGTTGAAGCCATGTCTAACTAGCAGCAGCCCGCCAATGTTAGTGAAATCAGGAGCTTTCTTGGTTTAGCTGGGTACTATCGGATGTTTATTGAAGGATTTTCCAAGATAGCCCAGCCCATGATGGAACTACTTAGGAAGGATAAGAAATTCACTTGGACAGAGTCATGTGAGAGGAGTTTTCAAGAACTGAAGAAAAGATTGACAACCGCCCCAGTATTAACCCTACCGGACATTCAGCGGGACTTCGTGATTTATTGTGATGCGTCCCGACAAGGGTTAGGGTGTGTCCTTATGCAGGATGGGAAGGTAGTGGCATATGCTTCTTGCCAGCTTAAGCCTCATGAATAGAATTACCCAACCTATGATTTGGAATTTGCAGCCGTAGTGCATGCTCTCAAGATTTGGAGGCACTATCTAATTGGGAACAAGTGTGAGATTTACACGAACCACAAGAGTCTAAAATATATCTTCACCCAACCAGATCTGAATTTAAGGCAAAGAAGGTGGTTAGAGTTGGTCAAGGATTATAATCTGGAAATCCACTACCACCTCGACAAGGCTAATGTGGTAGCTGATGCCCTAAGCAGAAAATCATATGGACAGATCGGACCCTAGGATACCTGTTTGCAAGAGGAAATGGCTCGGTTAAATGTGCACATTATTCCTCAAAATACTGGCCGCAAGCTGAGTATTCAACCCACTTTGGAGGATAGAATTCGAGAAGCCCAAGGTTCAGATCAGGATTTAGTAAGGATTCGCAAGCAAACCGGAGAGAATAAACCACCAAATTTTAGAGTGGATCACAAAGGAACCCTGTGGTACAAGGATAGGATTTGTGTACCCAAGGAAGGTGATTTCCGGCAAACCATCATGGATGAGGCCCATAACTCGGCGTACTCCATCCATCCGGGATCCACCAAGATGTATGTGGACTTAAAATAGAAGTACTGGTGGAATGGGATGAAAGCGGACATAGCCTAGTTCGTCGCCCATTGTGATATTTGCCAAAGGGTCAAGGCTGAACACCAGAAGCCAGCAGGCTTACTACAACCACTACCCATCCTAGTTTGGAAATGGGATGAGATTGGTATGGATTTTGTAGTAGGTTTACCCAAGACTCAGAAGGGAAATGACTCCATATGAGTAATAGTGGACTGACTCACTAAAGTGGCTCACTACTTACCTGTACGGACCACTTATGGTGGAGAAAGGCTAGCTCGGCTCTATGTGGACAATATAGTAAAGTTGCATGGTGTGCCTAGCAGAATTGTTTCGGATAGAGGGACCCAATTTACCTCTAGATTCTAGAGAAGTCTGCATAAGGCCATGGGCACCAAATTGGACTTCAGTTCAGCCTATCACCCCCAGACCAATGGCCAAACAGAAAGAGTAAATCAAATTATGGAAGATATGTTGAGAGCATGTGTCCTTACCTATGGCAAGGACTGGGAACAGGGTTTACCCTATGCAGATGTTGGAGGTATGCCCTAGAGGCAATCATAGAGATGATGATATTCCATTTGTATCCATGATTTATATTGTGTTCCTTGAATATCCATTAAAGGCTACTTGAATTGATTTGCAATTATGTGAATTATATGTGAAACTCTTTACTTGTATGGTTATTCTAAAGTTGTCCCTAGTCAGATTTCATGTGAGGACACACATGAATATTAGACTAGCACATGTATTAGTTGATGACTATGTTTCACAAGTCATGGACATGGAGATGTTGAACTAATAATGTGGGCACATGTGGAGACATGTGCTAGGACTGACCCAACACGAGAAGTAGTTCTCTCTTTACACAACATATACGCTTTTTCCTTAGACCTGAGATTGTTGCATGTACTCAAGATGTGGATCGACTTACTTAGGGGCTATCAAACGCTACACCGTAACAGGGTAGTTATAAAGGTAGCTTTCGGGTTTGTCAAGAAGCATGCTATGAGACATGGTCAATCAAGATGGGATTTGCCCCTCTCTGATTGAGAGTGATATCTCTGGGCCCCTCGAGTGATCGGATCCGAAAATGCATGGCCATGCTACGTACGGTTAAGAGTTAACCTACAAAGGGATTCCGAATCATAGGATCGAGAAAGAGCGGTCGGCTTGAAGCTAGACCAAATATCGTGAGGCAAAGGGAATAGCATGTATATAATGTTGTGATGGTTCATCTGATATGATCTTCGTGTGCGTATAGGAGTTGGCACGTCTAGCTAGAGGCCGCTACCGACTATTGGGCCGAGTAGGAGTACTCGGGCCATGTCTATACGTATTCGAACCCATAGGATCACACACTTAAGGGGCTGGAAGACCAATTCGGATGTGATCCAAGTTGGATTAGGTTTAGAAGTACTAATGGGCCTCAGACCTAGAGGCCCGTAAGGAACCTCTATAAATAGAGGGGTGGGAGCGCCCTAGGGTTTACACCTTTTGGCGAAACACATCTGCTGTGCCTCCCACGCCCTCGCCTGTTGCAACTCACGGACCTAGCAGTCCGGCTTGCAACACTTCCTCTCTGCACATGTGGATACCTTGGAGGTGTTGCGCCTGCAGCACCAACGAGCTACGACAAGCCGCCGACGAGCCACGACGAGCCGACGACGAGCCGCGGCACGAGGGTGATCTTGCTGCACGTGGACGAGCTGCTGGACGTCGACATGATCGACTACGTACGACTATGCTGATCGACTTCGCTGCATCGACGCGAATCTACATCTTCCGCACCAGTGCGTCGAGTGGTAATCCCGTGATCCTTATATGGCAGTTTTCCTGGTTTACGCGGTAGAAAAATTTTGTTTTGCGCTAGTGTAGCCTACCTCGTATCCCTAGAGTGGTATCAGAGCCGTAGCTGTTTAGTTATGGATTCGGGATGTGTGCATATGGAGATATGCGAGTTTTCAGTTTGATCTATGTCTTGGTTTCGTATTCTTGCTGCAATGGTTGTGTAACGACATACTCCTACCGGTCGGATTTCCGCCATTGGAGTTAAGTGATACAAGTAATGCCAGTTGCAGCGAGCGAAGATCAATGTGATTGGTTGAATCGAAATCCAGGTTCATACGCTAGGCGCATGAGATGTGCAATAGTAGATTAGATCTACTACCGGGTCGGGATTTTGCCGTGTGCGTGTGCTTCCGTAAACCAGCCATAACTTTTCGGTACGATCTCGGATCGGGGCGAATTTTATACGAAAATTGATCTACAGAAAAAGTTACACATGAAATTCAATGGCTTTGCCATTTTCGGCGAAATTAGATTTCCCAAATTCGGCTTGGAAGATGGAGTTTTGGGCCTCCAAAGTTTGGATTGTTAGAACGCCTAACTTTGTTTTGTAGGATTTATGTATCTTGTGATCAGTATGGCCCCTTTGTGTATGTGATGCATGTGTGTAACTCATTCGTGACCTGCGTGTCACGCGTACGGCAACACGGCTGCGCCTCCCACGCCCTCACCTGTTGCAACTCACGAACCTAGTAGTCCAGCTTGCAATGCTTCCTCCCTGCACGTGTGGATACCTTGGAGGTGTTGCGCTTGCAGCACCGACGAGCTACGACGAGCCGCCGACGAGCCACGATGAGCCGATGACGAGCCGTGGCACGAGGGCGATCTTGCTGCACGTGGATGAGCTACTGAGGAGCTGCTGGACATCGACGTGATCGACTACGTACGACTACGCTGATCGACTTCGCTGCATCGACGCGAATCTACATCTTCCATACCAGTGCGTCGAGTGGTAATCCCGTGATCCTTATACGACAGTTTTCCTAGTTTACGCGGTAGAAAAATTTTGATTTGCGCTAATGTAGCCTACCTTGTATCCCTACATCAGAGTTGTCATACAACAACAGTTACCAAGCTAGCTTACGCATGTCACCATTTGAGGCTCTCTACGGAAGGAAGTGCAGGACCGCGTTGATGTGGTCGGAAGTGGGAGAGCGCACTCTAGTGGGACCTGCTTTTATCAAAGAAGCTTAAGACCGAGTGGCTGAATTGAAGAGAAGCTGAAGGCAGCACAGTCCAGATAAAAGAGCTACTCAGATAAAAGAAGATGGGAGTTGAGTTTCAATGAAGGAGACTTCATTTACCTCAAGGTCTCCCTGATTCGAGGTACCTGAAGATTCCAAGTGCAAGGAAAATTAGCCCCTCGGTATATTGGACCGTAACAGGTACTAAAGAGAGTTGGAGTTGTAGCATACCGTATTCAGCTGCCTGAAAAAATGTCGGATATACACCTAGTGTTCCACATTTCCCAGCTAAGGAAATGCTTGAGGGTACCTAAAGAGCAAGTACCGGTGGAAACAATAGATTTGCAAAAGGATCTTCGGTATCAGGAGGTACCTGTCAAAATTCTAGACACTATCACCAGAAGGATGAGGAATTCAGTGGTACGGATTTGCAGGGTCCAATGGAGTAGGCATGGTGAAGAAGAAGCTACTTGGGAACGCGAGGATGCATTAAAGAAGGAATTTCCCCATATTTTCACGATCCAGCCGAATCTCGAGGACGAGATTCAATTTAAGTGGGGTTGGTTTGTAACATCCGTAAAATTTACTAACTCAAATCACTCTCTAAACATTTGTTTCAAAATTTTCCGATCGTTGAGCTCCCTAAAAATCTTTTCTTTCCCGGTGACCCCGCCGTCCCGGCACCAACCGTCGACAGTCATCTTTTTCTATTCCCCGCAAATTTCACCGCGTGCCTGTCAAATCCGTCACACGTGCCCGACCAATTCCGCAACTTTCACCGATTTTTCCATTCACTATTTCCTTTCATTTTTTTTCTCCCTTTCCTTTTTCCCCTTTTCGTTTTCTCCCTCCCTTCCTTCTCTTTCTTCTCTCCTCCTTCTTCCCTCTTTTTCCCTCTCTCCTTCCTTTCCTCCCTGGTGCAACCTCCCTGGTGCCTAGAGCCCGGCGCTAGTGCCTGGCACCGCCCGCTAGGCCGCCCACGCCTGCGCCTGGCCGCGCCCAAGCCCGGCCCCGCACGCACCGTGCCACGTGCTGCCTCCCCACGCTGGCGTCGCCCTATGCTCCTCGTCGACTGAGCCGGCCCCCACCACGCCATTCACGATGACCTCCACTCCGGCACGCCACCGGCCGGAAACACCGGCCGCCATTAAGCCGCCGGCCCCACCGCCCTGTGCGCCGTCACCCCTCCCGCCACCTTTTTAAAGGGGGATGAGCCCCTGCCGCCTCCCCACACCACCGACGCCACCCTCCCAGCTCGCCGCCCCCTACTCCACCACTCCTGTGCGCCGCCGCCGAACCGCCGCCGCCACCTCCTTATCCACCGCCGGCGCCACTTTCCCCATCGCTATCTACCCAAGGTGAGGGCCAAAATGGGTCCGCCACCTCCTCCTCCACCTCCCCCGCCGCTTGGTCTCGCCGCCAGCGAGCTTGGCCGGCCGGCCCACCGCCGGATTTGCCCCCTACCTCCCTGTGCCCATGCGTCAGGAAGAAGAAGGGGAAAAATTCCCTCCCATTTCGATCTAACCCCCTAGTTTCCCCTATTTGCAAACTGGCCCTTCCACCTCTCTCAAAGAATTCTCGCAGATATGCCCTTCCACCTTTCAGCAATAATTACAAATAGGTCCCTGGTTCTTGCAGTTTAGTCCTAAAACCTTGTTTTAAGCCCCTAACACTCCTTTAACCCGTCATTTCATGCACCAAACTTCCTCCAATTTGTCGTTGTCAAGATTAGCGGATCAAGACTATGGCTAGAAAATTTATTTTATGCACGTAAGGCTTCGGATGGTGGCGTGGGAAGACACGGGGTTAGACTGGTTCGGGCAAGGAAAGCCCTACGTCCAGTATGAGGAGCTGCTCGTGTTGCCCACGCGGGGTCTATAGTAGGGGCTACAAACAGACGAGAGAGGGAGCTGGTCCCAAGTCTCTTGGGTGTGCACTGATGCTCTAGAGGCAAGTGTGTGGGTTCTGTTGGCTTGATAGTCCCCCTGTCTCAGGGCCCCCGGTTCTTCTTTTATAGCGTAAGGAGAGCTCAGGGTTACAGATGAGCTAGGTGTGAGGAGAAGTAAAAGAGATAAGCTAAGTGAAGTAAAGTACAAGGAGAAGAACCAAGTCCCCAGGTCGCCGCCTCCTACTCCGGCCTTCGGCTCCTGTCAGCGCGTCCACCGGAGGAGGGCGACCGTCTTTGGATCCTATCGACGATCTTCCTGGCGACCACTACTACCAAGCGTGATGATGATGTTCGTTCATGGCAACTGTGCACATTGGGAGAGACGGCTAACCCCTGTTGTCCTACTTGCGGCCCGCGGGACACGGACGTCGCGTCCCTGAAGCCAGATACGCGGGGCGCGAGAACGGGCGGAGCTCTCTCCTGTGCCGGGCGGCGCACATCATGAGTGCCCTATGGCGAATCAGGGGGTTCCGCGGCCACTGTAGCCTGTGCGGTCGTGGCTATAGTGTTCCGCTTGGGTACTTGTGGTGGGTCACATCGAGGGGCACGGTCACCTTTCTGCACGCCAGAGCCGTGGTGCATTTATGGCAAGATCAGTGGGGGGGCCCACAAGATCCGCGCCCTCGTCCGCCGATCTGTGCCTGAGGTGAATACTTATCTTGTGGGCCCGGATGAGTCCGACCCCCTACGCCCGGGGTCGGGCGAGGTGGAGTCCTGCGGCGAGGGGTCGGGTGCTCCCGACCCTTGGACCGCGGGTCGGGCGAGGCGGAGTTCTGCCATCGAGGGGTCGGAAGTGTCCAACCCCGGGGCCCTGGGTCGGGCGAGACGGAGTAGGATGTTCTCTGCCTCTGCTGGGTCGGCAGTAATCATTATTACCGCAGGTGGCCCTGGGCTTTCATGATTGTTGCTTTAAGGGGCATTAGGAGGTCGTTAATACTTCCCCCCAATAGTAGCCCCCGAGCCTGTGATGGAGCGAGGATGCTCCTCCAGAGGCTACTTTCGTTGTTCATCGGGGATCTCTGCTCGCCATGCAAGCTGCAGTTAATCAGGGCGTAGGGGGTGTTGTTTGCTCAGCTTGGTCGAGGAGATTGATCAGGTAGGGTGTCCTGTGGATGTCTTGGCGTGGGATGATTCTTCATTGTTTCGTAGGGCACTCCCGCCTTGAGACCTCAAATCGCGACCACACGCGTGGTCAATAGTTGCGATGCTAGCCCCCGAGCCCCCGCGCATTGCAGGAGACCGGTCGGGAGGCTAGATCGACTTTTGAACGTTACCCCTCAAGCGTCCGTTCGCTGAGACAGAGGGGGTGAGTCGTGCCACACTATCCTCGCCGGATGAACCGTGGTGCTCGTTGAGCTGCAAACGGGTTGATTCGAGTGGGGTCCCGGCCCCCGTTCGGGGGGGGGGGGGACGGCTCGGGCCAAGCTGGTGGCGTACCCCAGATTCCGGCTAGCCAGTTCATATAGTTCTCGAATCCGTTCGATCGGACCCGGGGGCTCGTTGCCTTTCTTCGAGGAAAAACCATGAACTTTGATGCCAGTCCGAACTTGAATGTGAGGTCAGGACACCTTAGGCTGTCGTGCGCCCGGGTGATGGCTGCTAGCGGACCTGTCCCTTCTCACCCCTTGCTCGGGGTTATTCTGGCGCGCTGAACCCGTAGTGGGCCACTCTTCGAACCCTTAGACCGTAATGGGCCATAGGGGCATTTTCAGCCCCGTATCCCTTTCTTACCTATTGATGGGCCCTGAGCCGGACGTGGAGGAGGTTGTGCGCGTGCGTTCTCCGGGAGGCGAAGTGGCGGAAGGAGCCGACCCGCAAAACGAGGAAGGAGGGGGTGTTTTCCTGCAGCAGGTCATGCGCACGAATTCCCAAAAAGGTGGGCATGATAGGGCGTACCTAGCGCTGCATTAACTGTAGCGGGGCCGCCTGTTTCGCTTCCCACGCGCCCCCTATAAGATGGGGGGTCTGCCTCGCCGGTTTCGCCCGCAACTACTCCCAAATCTTTCCACCTTTTCGCGTGCCCTTTGCCTTCTTGCGCGCCATTCGCCTTGCTTCGCCTAGCGCAGCAGCCTTCCTCGCCCTCCGCCGTTGAACCCTTCTCTCTTTCGCGATGGAGTCCTGGATGCGCTCAAGCTTCGGTACCTCACACGCCGACGGCCTCATGAGGAAAGGCCTCCTCTGCGAGAGGACCGGGGCGGGTGAATGGCGGTTCCCTGAGAGGGAAGAGGTGCCGAAGCTGCCCATCGGCTACGTCGTTTCGTTCGCCCACTTCCACGAGAGGGGGTTCACGACCCCGCCGAGCCACTTCTTCCGCAGGCTGCTGCACTACTACGGGCTCGAGCTGTAGCACCTTAATCCCAATGGGATCTAGCACATCGCAGCGTTTGTCGCTCTGTGTGAGGAGTTCCTGGACATCGAGCCCAACTTCTCGCTCTGGATGTACTTCTTCGTGGTCAGCCTGTACCAGAAGGGGAGCTAGCAGCGGGCGACCCTGGTGCCAATAGGGTGCGCCGCCATCCACCTCCGCCAGAACCGCGCCAAGGAATATATGGCGATGAAGACCGCTGTTGGGGGGAAATATTAATGATCTCCCCAAGCCCATGGAAACAACAAAACGTAAAGGCCCAGGCCACTTAAGGTAACCAGACTGCCGTCGGCCCAATACAGGAGGGAGAGGCCACGCTCCGCCTCGCCCGACCCGGTGTCCCGGGGTTGGACATTCCCGACCCCTTGAAGACTAAACTCCGCCTCGCCCAACCCAGGGGACCAGGATCGGGAGCGCCCAACCCCCGCCGCAAAACTCCGCCTCGCCCGACCCTGGGCGCGGGGGTCGGACTCGTTCGGGCCCACAAGACAAATATCTGCCTCAGGCACAGATTGGAGGATCAGGGCACGGATCTCGTGGGCCCCTCTATCAACCTCACCATAAATGTGCCACGGCCCAGGCATGCAGAAAGGAGCTCGCGCTCCCAACGTGACCTGTCACAAGTACCCATGCGCAACCATGCGGTGCGAGCTGTAGTGGCCGCAGCTCCCTCTGATTCACCACAAGGTAATCATGGCCCGCGCCATCCGGCACAAGAGGGCGTTCCGCTCATTCTCGCGTCCCGCGCTCCCGATGACAGGGACGCGACGTCCGTGTCTCATGGGTGATCAGGAAGATAACAGAATCGGCCATCCTCCTCGGCGGGCACAGACGCCAAGACTGAACATCATCATCATGCCCGACAGCAACGGCCACCGGTGAGATCATCGACAGGATCTGGAGGCAGCCGCCCTCTCCCGACGGACGCGCTGACAGGAGCCGGAGGTCGGAGCGAGGGGCGGCGGCCCTGGAACTTTGTCCCTCTCCTTATGTTGTATTTTACTTAGCTTTGTTTGTCTCTCTTACTCCCCCTGACACCCGGTCTCACCTGTAACCCTGGTGGCTCCCTTGCGCTATAAAAGGAGAACTGGGGGCCTGAGACAAGGGGACAAAAAAAAAGCGAACAGAACACACTCACACCCACTTAGAGCATCAGTGCACACCCAAGAGACCTGGGATCAGCTCCCTCTCTCGCACTCCTGTAACCCCTACTACAGAACCCCGCGTGGGCAACACAAGCAGGTCCCGATACTTGATGTAGGGCGTTCCTTTGCCCGAACCAGTCTAAATCCCGTGTTTCTCACGCCACCATCCGAAGCCTTACGCGCATAAAAGAAATTTACTAGTCTAAGTCTTGACCCGCTAATCTTGACAACGACAGTTGGCGTGCCAGGTAGGGGCCTTTGCGCGTACATCTCTGGCTTCAGATGGCCAGCCACGATGCCAGCTTCGCTCCGGGCTCCCTGATCTGTTTTGGGAGTCTGGACTTCCTCGCCACTGGGGAGGGGATCGAGCTGATCCCTCTCCTCGTCTTGCCCGCTCGCCCCACCATCCCCGGCTCCACCGCCGGGATAGCAGCGAGCGGCCAAGCACGCACCGGAGGGCCTCCCTTGGGGGGGTGCCTCTTCGGGCTGCGCAATGCCGCAGTGACCTATGGTCACCTCCTGGCGCGGTCCACAACCGTGTCGCCCGCGAGCAAC
Organism: Setaria italica; assembly: GCF_000263155.2. Classification (NCBI taxonomy): domain Eukaryota; kingdom Viridiplantae; phylum Streptophyta; class Magnoliopsida; order Poales; family Poaceae; genus Setaria; species Setaria italica. Next base: position 25,141,010 of record NC_028453.1, on the reverse strand, counting down.
GAGCTTGTAGGCGTGGCGAGGACGATTTTCGACGCCGGCTCCGACAACGGGAGCCACCACCCCTCGCGCGAGTGCTTCATGGCCGACGTACACTCCGAGGGATCCAATGATGACGGCGCTGAAGGGAGGTAGAGGACTTCCCCACCGCGCGCCGCGGCTACGACTGGAGCCCTTGGCAAGGCCCCAGTGCGACCCCGGCAGCCGGAGGCGTGCGCGGCGTCCCGCCAGGAGGTCGAGCACCCCCGCAACGAAGGCGGGCCACGACAACGGGCACGCGACATCCAGCACCGCATCTGCACGGATGAAGAACGCCCTCAGCTCTTCGCTCGCGCCAGCCAGAACATCGCCGCCGCGGCAGCCCTACTTCGACGACTCCCTGAGCCAGTGATGCCCAAGGAGCGTCAGGCGCCCCAAGAGGTGCGCAACCTGCTTGAGTGCGCCGCCATCCAGCAGGCGGAAAGCTCCGCATCCCGGCGACATGGGCAAAACGCCAGCAGGGCAGCGCCCGATGCACCCTCGGAGAGGCGGGGGGAGTCTGTTCACCAGCCTCCTCCTAGGGCAAACCAGGCCGCGCCCGCTCAACGAACACCACCGCCTGCAGGAGCCGGGGCTCGGGCCGTTCACCGATGCGTCAGCCCTGTCTGCGACACCCACGACACCCTGGACGCGCGGAGGCGCTCCCGCGCGGACAGGGAGGAGGGGGTAGATTGCAGCTACCACGTCCACTGCGGCAAGTGCTACGACAGCGAAGAAGACCGCAGCCTGAGCCCCGACCCGGCGAGGCCCCGTGCCTTCTCCGCGCGCATCCTGAACGCGCTGTTTCCGCCGCGCTTCAAGCAACCAGCAAATATGGCCAAATACTCAGGGGAGATGAACCCCGGGGTATGGCTCAACGACTACCGGCTTGCATGTCAGGCCGGTGGGGTGGACGAGGACCTGTTCATCATCCGCAACCTTCCACTCTTTCTGGCCAACTCGGCGCGAGCCTGGTTGGAAGATATCCCTTCGGGTCAGATCCGCAGCTGGAACGACCTAAAGGAGATTTTCGTGAGAAACTCCCAGGGCACGTACACGTGCCCCGACAACTCCTGGGACCTCCAGAGCTGCCGCCAGGGATCAGACGAGTCCCTCCGGGACTACATCCGATGCTTCTCCAGGAAGCGTACCGAGCTCTCCATCATCGCGGACACCGACATCATAGGGGCTTTCCTGGCATGAACTTCCTGCCGGCCCCTCGTCCACGAGCTAGGGCGCCGAGGCCCGCAGACCACGGAGGAGCTTCTCAATATTGCCACCAGCTATGCCTCAGGCGAAGAGGCCGTTGGAGCAATCTTCGACCGCTTCAAGGGCAAGGCAAAGCGGGAGGAGGATGCTGACGAGGGCACCTCCAACCGCCAGCAGAAGAAGAAGAGCAAGCAGCGGTGCGAGGCTCCCCTCATGGCTGCTGTTGAGCGCAAGCGAGGACAGCCGCCCCCAGAGGGCACCCCCGGCTTCTTTGACAAGCTGCTCGAGGGACCATGCCCGAACCACGAGTTCCCCGTGAAGCACACCTATAAGGACTGCAACCTCATGAAGAGGTACTTCGTAGGCAACCCGGTGAAAGGCGACCGGAGACGGAAGCCCGACGAGGAGAAGAAGGACGAGGAGGAGAAGGAAGACGGCTTCCCCAAGGTGGATGGCTGCTTCATGATCTTCGGCGGCCCGGCAGCGTACGACTCCAAGCGCCGTCAGAAGCTGGAGCCCCGCGAAGTCTACGCGGCTGAGCCTGCAACACCGGCCTTCCTCGACTGGTCGGGATCCGCCATCACCTTCGACCGGTCCGACCACCCGGGACGCGTCCTACAACCGGGACGCTACCCTCTCGTCGTTGACCCCATCGTCGGCACCACGCGCCTCACCAAGGTGCTCATGGACGGAGGCAGCAGCCTCAACATCCTCTACACCGAGACCCTCGATGCCATGGGGATTGATTGCTCCCACCTCCGCCCCAGCAAGGCACCATTCCACGGCGTCATGCTGGGGAAACAGGCAATGCCTCTCGGGTAGATCGAGCCCGTCACTTTCGGGACCCCTTTCAACTACAGGAAGGAGGTCCTTACCTTCGAGGTGGTAGGATTCCGTGGAACCTACCACGCCATCTTGGGGCGGCCGTGCTACGCCAAGTTCATGGCCATCCCCAACTACACCTACCTCAAGCTCAAGCTGTCAGGGCCCAATGGGGTCATCACCGTCGGCACGTCTTTCCAAAAGGTGTACGAGTGCGACGTAGAATGTTGCGAGTACGCTGCGGCCATTACCTTCATAGAAGATTTGGCGGTCCAGCTCGCGGAGGGCGCCGAGGACCAGCCCGACTCCAAGCAGCCGGCCACCTCCTTCGAGGCCACCGAAGGCGTCAAGGAGGTCCTCCTTGACCCTAGCAGCTCAGACGGCCGGACCATGTGGATTGGCGCTACCCTATCTCCCAAATAGGAAAGCGCGCTCGTCGACTTCCTCCGCGCGAACAATGACGTTTTCGCGTGGAAGCCCTCGGACATGCCCGGCATTCCGAGAGAAGTCGCCGAGCACTCCTTGAACATCAAGGCCGGATCCAAGCCAGTAAAGCAAGGTCTACGCCGCTTCGATGAGGAGAGGCGCAAGGCCATCGGCGAGGAGCTCCAGAAGCTTCTTGCGGCCGGATTCATCAAGGAAGTGTACCACCCTGAGTGGCTAGCTAATCCTGTTCTTGTACGAAAAAAGAATGGGAAATGGAGGATGTGTGTTTATTATACCGGTCTCAACAAGGCGTGCCCAAAGGACTCGTTTCCTTTGCCACGCATAGATCAGATAGTCGACTCAACCACCGGGTGCGAAACCCTTAGCTTCCTTGACGCGTATTCCGGCTACCATCAGATCGTGATGAAAGAGTCTGACCAGCTCGCTACCTCTTTCATCACCCCCTTCGGCCCTTACTGCTATGTTAAGATGCCATTCGGCCTCAAAAACACGGGGGCTACGTTCCAGCGATGCATGCTGAAGTGTTTCGGGGACCTCATCGGGTGAACCGTTGAGGCTTACGTCGACGACATTGTAGTCAAATCCAAAAAGGGCGACCAGCTCGTCCCCGACCTCAAACTAGCCTTGGAAAGGCTAAGGGACAAGCGTATTAAGCTCAATCCCAAAAAATGCGTTTTCGGGGTTCCGAGGGGCATGCTGCTAGGTTTTATCGTCTCCGTGCGTGGCATCGAAGCCAATCCAGAGAAGATAGCAGCCATCAGTGACATGGGGCCGATCCGAAATATAAAAGGAGTCCAGCGCGTCACAGGATGCTTGGCGGCTCTGAGCCACTTCATCTCGCGCCTTGGCGAATGGGAGCTCCCTCTCTATCGACTCCTAAAGAAGACTGACCGCTTTGAATGGACCGTCGAGGCCCAGGAGGCACTTGACCGGCTCAAGGACCTCTTGACGAAGGCCCCGATCCTGCTCTACATCGCAGCGACCACCCAAGTGGTTAGCGCGACCCTAGTGGTAGAATGAGAAGAGGAGGGACACGCCCTCAAGGTGCAGCGCCCGGTGTATTTCGTCAGCGAAGTCTTGTCCGAGTCCAAGGCGCGCTACCCGCAGATCCAGAAGCTCATCTACGCCGTCTGATGAGGACACCACGAGTACATCTACACCAGCAGCACCTCAGGCGCCTCCAGTTGCTCCTCCACCTCAGGCGCCTACAGTTGCTCATCCAGGTGGGCCAATCACTCGAGCCCGTGCGAGAGAATTAAACTTCATCATGCTGTTAAGGAACGAAGGCCCATCGGAATAAGAAGATGGCCCAACAGGGCAGCCCAGGTGGGGCGCCTAGGGTTGGGCGCCGTGACCCCTTCGGACTCCAGGGGCTGCGCCCCCTTTATTTAGTCCGAGTCCTTTTTGTTTACGACTTGAGTTTTGTTTTACATCTAGCTTTAGCTACTCTTGAACACGCGCAAATACGCGCTGTCCTTGTGATTCAGAACTCCACCTTCGAGTGATATTTAGATTGCTCGCCTCTCTTTCTTGTTCGTTCTTCGATTGCGGACAGGAATCGATCTTCGTGATCAGGCTGATCTCGCACCGGCGAGGTTGGTAACCATCGGGAGTTGGTTCAGCGATTGCATTGGCGCTTCGGGTTCGCTCGTCGTAGTCGGATCGTGAGGGTCTACTTCCACCAAGTCGAATTTATCTCCACTCACCGAAAGATCGGGCACTCCGACTCTATCACCGTCCTCATCATGAAGAGGAAGCTGCGCCACTACTTCACCTCCCACCCGGTAACGGTTGTTTCGTCGTTCCCACTCGGTGAAGTGATCCAGAACCAGGACGCCACGGGACGGATCGCGAAGTGGGCGCTCGAGCTCATGGACCAGGGCATCACCTATGCCCCCCGCACTGCCATCAAGTCCTAGGTACTCGCCGATTTTGTAGCGGAGTGGACGGAGATCCAGACACCATCGGCGTCGGAGATGCAGGAATACTGGACAATGTACTTCGACGGATCGTTGATGAGGGCCCGCGCTGGAGCAGGCCTCGTCTTCGTCTCTCCTCTGTGTGCCGCAATTTGATATTTGAGATCCTCTGTGTTCATATTATCAGTTTTGGGGCACCCTCTGTGAAAAAAAAAAAACAGAAATAAAAAAAAAAAAGAGGTGCGCCCTCTCCACCTTGCCTCTGTTCTTTCGATTTTTCCTTGTTACCAGCAACTCTTGTTACGTGTTTGGCACTCTCTTTCAACTTTGCATTATTGTTTGATTGTGCTAATCCTTCATTTGAGTGCAGCCTTCCCAGAACTCCACATAGTTCTACGACGAGCATATTTTGTTTCTCCAGGCAATCGCTCCTCCAATCTTTCGTGAGTTCCACCGGTTGGTTGCAGTTCGCCCCTGTGTGCGTGGTAAGAACGGATAAGAATTTGATAACAGCACTAGTGTGAGCGCCTTGTGAGCTGTTACACCCCTATTTTGTCGTCGCTTGTGTTCTTGTCTTTGCGCTAACCATGGCAGATGATGTCAACGCGGGGGCTAACCAGCTGCAGGGCATACGGGCGCAAGTTGAAGGGCTTGTCACCGACATTCAGACGATTCATGAACGGCTGGACTCGACGATCTCCTCGACGACCGAGCGGTGTGATCAGCTCGACCTTGCACAGACGGCCGCTAAGGCCACACTCGACTCAGTTGTGGCAAGACTCGATGCATTGCACACTACAGTCGCAGAGTTGCAGCAGGGTTATGGTGGTGACTCGGACCAGGACGATGGCGACCGCCGTGGCCGTGCCCGCCGCGTGCCACGCCGTTCCGGTGGTAATGATTCCTTTTCCAAGATTAAATTTAAAATCCCACCTTTTAATGGCAAATATGATCCTGCTGCATATCTTGATTGGGAATTAGAAGTTGAACAGAAATTTTCATGCCATGATATTCTTGCTAATTCTCAAGTTAAAGCTGCTATTAGTGAATTTACTGATTTTGCTTTAATTTGGTGGCGTGAATATAAACACAAACATCCCAATACCATTCCAACCACTTGGGAGCAATTAAAAACTGCTATGCGCCACAGATTTGTGCCTTCTTATTATGCTCGCGATTTGCTTAATAAAATGCAACGTTTTCAGCAAGGTTCCAAATCTGTTGAGGAATATTTCCAGGAATTACAATAGGCATGATTCGTTGTGGGTTATTGGAGGAAACCGATGCTGCTATGGCACGTTTTCGTGGTGGTTTGAACCGCGAAATTCAGGATATACTTGATTATAAGGACTACACAGATATGACAACATTATTTGAATATGCTTGCAAAGCTGAACGTGAAGTGCAGGGACGCCGCTCGAAGACATATTCTAACTCTTTTGCAGGAAGAAGCTCGACATCCAACTCCGCACCCGCTCCCCCTGCGCCACCCACGCCCACCACTACACCGCGCGAGCGAACGGCCAAACCTGCAAGCGCTGCCCCTTCCACTGGCGCCGCCCCTCCCACAGGCCGTACACGGGATATTCAGTGTCATCGTTGCAAAGGATTTGGCCATGTGATTCGGGACTGTCCGAACAAGCGCACTTTGCTTCTTCGTGATGATGGTGAGTACTCTTCCACTAGTGATTCTGAAGATACTCGACATGCGATGCTTGCCACTGACCATGCAGCTATGGAGGTACATGTCAACCCGGGTGACGCCGATAGGTATGAAAGTCTTGTTGTGCAGCGTGTTCTTAGTACACAGGTCGCACCGTCCGAGAAGAATCAGCGACACACTCTTTTCCATACCAAGGGCGTTGTGCAGGAGCGGTCGATTCGCATCATCATCGACAGCGGCAGCTGCAACAATTTGGCGAGTACCACGCTGGTTGAAAAGTTGTCTTTACCCACTCGTAAGCATCCACATCCATATCACATTCAGTGGCTTAATGATGGTGGGAAAATTAGAATTACTCGATCAGTCCGTGTTCCTTTCTCCATGGGTGCTTATTCTGATTTTGTCGATTGTGATGTTATTCCCATGGAAGCATGCTCTCTGTTACTTGGGCGACCTTGGCAATATGATACTGATAGCTTGCATCATGGTCGTTCAAATCACTATTCTTTCATGTTTAAGGGTCAGAAAATAATTATACATCCAATGACACCTGAACAAATTCTTAAAGATGATCTTGCTAGAGCTGCGAAAACTGCTAAACAACTTGAACCATCGACATCTCTTAATTCTGAAATTAAGTTGAATGCTCCTGTTTTGCTTGCCACACGTGCTGATTTTGATGAGTTACGCGATGCTCCTTTGCCATGCTATGTCCTTATATGCTCTAGTGTGCTCGTTTCACTTGATGATGCACCATCTTTGGATATTCCCCCTGCGGTTGCTAACATTTTGCAGGAGTACGCTGATGTCTTTCCAAAAGATTTGCCACCGGGACTTCCACCACTTCGTGGCATTGAGCACCAGATCGACCTCATTCCCGGCGCACAGCTTCCGAACCGCGCACCGTACCGTACAAATCCGGATGAGACGAAGGAAATCCAGCGCCAGGTACAGGCGTTGCTTGACAAGGGTTATATTCGTGAGTCTCTTAGCCCTTGCTCCGTTCCTGTGTTACTTGTTCCAAAGAAAGATGGCTCATGGCGTATGTGTGTAGACTGTCGTGCTATTAATAACATTACCATTCGCTACCGATACCCTATACCACGCCTTGATGATATGCTAGATGAGCTTAGTGGTGCCATTATTTTCACTAAGATTGATTTGCGTAGTGGCTACCATCAGATTCGCATGAAATTAGGTGATGAATGGAAAACGGCTTTTAAAACGAAATTTGGGTTATATGAATGGTTGGTTATGCCGTTTGGTTTGACAAATGCTCCCAGCACATTTATGCGTTTGATGAATGAAGTTCTGAGGCCCTTCATAGGATTGTTTGTAGTTGTCTATTTTGATGATATCCTCATTTACAGCAAGTCTATGGAAGAGCATTTAGAACATTTGCGTGCTGTTTTTGATGCATTGCGTGCGGCCCATTTATTTGCTAACCTCGAAAAATGCATGTTTTGCACACAACGTGTTTCGTTTCTTGGCTATGTTGTTACTCCACAGGGCATTGAGGTGGATAGCAGCAAGATTGATGCCATTCGGGAGTGGCCTACACCGACGACGGTCACACAAATTCGAAGCTTTCTTGGCCTTGCAGGTTTCTACCGCCGGTTTGTTCGTGATTTTAGCTCCATTGCAGCGCCTCTACATGAGCTTACAAAGAAGGATGTTCCCTTTGCTTGGAGTGATTCGCAAGAGGTTGCGTTCAGCACCTTGAAAGATAAGTTAACCAATGCTCCTCTCTTGCAGTTGCCTGATTTTACTAAAGTGTTTGAGCTTGAATGCGATGCTAGCGGTATTGGGCTAGGTGCTGTTTTGTTACAAGAAGGAAAACCGGTTGCTTACTTTAGTGAGAAATTAAGTGGTGCTAGCTTGAATTATTCTACTTATGATAAGGAACTTTATGCTTTAGTGCGCACTTTGCATACTTGGCAGCACTACCTTTGGCATCGCGAGTTTATAATTCATTCTGATCATGAGGCTTTAAAACATATTCGTACCCAAACAAACCTGAACCGTCGTCATGCTAAATGGGTAGAATTCATTGAGTCTTTCCCTTACATTATTAAACACAAGAGCGGGAAGGAAAATGTCATTGCTGATGCTTTGTCTCGTCGCTATACCATGCTGTCACAGTTAGATTTTAAAATCTTTGGCTTGCAAACTGTGAAGGATCAATATGTGGATGATGCTGATTTTAAAGATGCTTTCGCCCACTGTATTCATGGCAAACCATGGGGCAAATTTCACATACAGGACGGGTTCCTGTTTCGCGCTCACAAGCTGTGTGTTCCAGCTAGCTCGGTTCGTCGTTTGTTGTTACAGGAAGCGCATGGAGGCGGTCTCATGGGGCACTTTGGCGTCTACAAGACGCATGAAGTGCTGGCTGCCCACTTCTTTTGGCCCCGGATGCGCGCTGATGTTGAGCGCCTTGTTGCCCGCTGCACTACTTGCCAGAAAGCTAAGTCACGATTAAACAACCATGGTTTGTACATGCCTTTGCCTGTTCCTACTTCCCCTTGGCTTGATATTTCTATGGACTTTGTTTTGGGATTGCCTAGAACTAAGAAGGGGAGGGACAGTATTTTTGTGGTTGTTGATCGTTTCTCCAAAATGGCTCATTTTATACCTTGTCATAAGACTGATGATGCTAGCAATGTTGCTGAATTGTTCTTTCGCGAGATTATTCGTTTGCATGGTATTCCAAATACAATAGTCTCTGATCGTGATGCTAAGTTTCTCAGTCATTTTTGGAGATCACTATGGAATAAAATGGGAACTAAATTGCTGTTTAGCACCACTTGTCACCCTCAGACTGATGGACAAACTGAGGTGGTTAATCGAACCTTGTCCACTATGCTTAGGGCTGTTTTAGATAAACACTTGAAACGTTGGGAAGATTGCTTGCCTCATGTTGAGTTTGCTTATAATCATGCAACGCATTCTTCTACAAAGATGTGTCCTTTTCAAGTTGTTTATGGTTATATTCCTCGGGCGCCTATTGATTTGTTTGCACTTGATGCCGAGGACACCCCACACATAGATGCCGCTGCACATGTTGATCAAATGATTAGCTTGCATGAGCAAACTCAACAAAACATTGCTGCTGCTAATGCTAAATATCAGGTTGCGGGTAGTAAAGGGCGAAAACATGTTACTTTTGCACCGGGTGATCTGGTTTGGTTGCATTTGAGGAAGGATCGTTTTCCTACCTTACGTCGTTCTAAATTGATGCCACGTGCTGCTGGTCCTTTTAAAGTGCTAACCAAGATTAATGATAATGCTTATATCCTTGACCTGCCTGCGGAGTTTGGTGTTTCCACGAGTTTTAATGTTGCAGATTTGAAACCGTATGTGGGCGAAGATGAGGAGTTGCCGTCGAGGACGACTTCAGTTCAAGAAGGGGAGGATGATGAGGACACCACGAGTACATCTACACCAGCAGCACCTCAGGCGCCTCCAGTTGCTCCTCCACCTCAGGCGCCTACAGTTGCTCATCCAGTTGGGCCAATCACTCGAGCCCGTGCGAGAGAATTAAACTTCATCATGCTGTTAAGGAACGAAGGCCCATCGGAATAAGAAGATGGCCCAACAGGGCAGCCCAGGTGGGGCGCCTAGGGTTGGGCGCCGTGACCCCTTCGGACTCCAGGGGCTGCGCCCCCTTTATTTAGTCCGAGTCCTTTTTGTTTACGACTTGAGTTTTGTTTTACATCTAGCTTTAGCTACTCTTGAACACGCGCAAATACGCGCTGTCCTTGTGATTCAGAACTCCACCTTCGAGTGATATTTAGATTGCTCGCCTCTCTTTCTTGTTCGTTCTTCGATTGCGGACAGGAATCGATCTTCGTGATCAGGCTGATCTCGCACCGGCGAGGTTGGTAACCATCGGGAGTTGGTTCAGCGATTGCATTGGCGCTTCGGGTTCGCTCGTCGTAGTCGGATCGTGAGGGTCTACTTCCACCAAGTCGAATTTATCTCCACTCACCGAAAGATCGGGCACTCCGACTCTATCACCGTCCTCATCACGAAGAGGAAGCTGCGCCACTACTTCACCTCCCACCCGGTAACGGTTGTTTCGTCGTTCCCACTCGGTGAAGTGATCCAGAACCAGGACGCCACGGGACGGATCGCGAAGTGGGCGCTCGAGCTCATGGACCAGGGCATCACCTATGCCCCCCGCACTGCCATCAAGTCCTAGGTACTCGCCGATTTTGTAGCGGAGTGGACGGAGATCCAGACACCATCGGCGTCGGAGATGCAGGAATACTGGACAATGTACTTCGACGGATCGTTGATGAGGGCCCGCGCTGGAGCAGGCCTCGTCTTCGTCTCTCCTCTAGGCATGCGCATCAGGTACATGATCCGCCTCCACTTTCCTGCGTCCAATAATGTCGCCAAGTATGAGGCCCTCCTCAACGGGCTTCGCATCACCACCGAGCTGGGCATCCGTCGGCTAGACGTCCGGGGCGACTCTCAGCTAGTTGTCGAACAAGTCATGAAAGAGTGGAGCTGCCATGACCCCAAGATGGCAGCCTACTGCAACAAAGTTCGCAAGCTTGAAGACAAGTTCGACGGGCTAGAGCTCAACCACGTCGCAAGGCGTTTCTACGAGGCAGCTGATGAGCTAGCAAAAGCAGCGTCCGGCCGAAAGCCCGTACCTGACGGTGTCTTCGTCAACAACCAGTTCAAGCCCTCAATCCGTTGCCAAGAACCGGAGAGGGTCGGCAACGCGCCACCGGCTCCGGACTCGGGCCCCAACCCAGGAGAGGTCGGCAACGCGCCACCTGTCCCGGGCTCGGGCAGTGGCCCTGACAGGGTCGGCACCGCTTTGCCTGTCTCAGACACGGAAGCCGACCCCTCCAACGCCGCGGTCATGGAAATCGCTGCAGACCCTGCAGCGGGGGCCGACCCCCCGCCCGATTGGAGAGCCCCGTACCTCGACTACCTCGTCCGCGACACGCTCCCAGTGAACAAAACGGAGGCACGTAGGATTGCGCGTCGCGCCAAGTCCTTCGTCATTATCGACCAAGAGCTCTACAAGAGAAGCCACACCGGCATCCTCCAGCGCTGCATCCCGAACGAGCAGGGAAAGGCACTAATTCAAGACATCCACGCCAGAGCCTGCGGCCATCACGCCACGCCAAGAACCCTCGTTGGCAACACCTTCTGGCAAGGTTTCTACTGGCCGACAGCGGTCACCAACGCCACCCACGTGGTCCGCACCTGCGAAGGGTGCCAGTTCTTCGCGCGCCAAACCCATCTGCCCGCGCAGGCACTCCAGACCATCCCCATCACGTGGCCCTTCGCGGTCTGGGGGCTGGATCTCGTTGGGCCCTTCAAGAAAGCGCCCGGGGGCTTCACCCACCTGCTTGTCGCCGTCGACGAGTACTCCAAGTGGATCGAAGCATGACCGGTCACGCAAATCAAGTCCGAGCAGGCGGTACAATTCTTCACTGACATCATCCATCGCTTCGGAATCCCCAACTCCATCATCACGGACAACGGCACGCAGTTCACCGGAAAGAAGTTTCTCCAGTTCTGCGACGACCACCACATCCGAGTGGACTGGTCGGCCGTGGCACATCCCTGCACGAACGGGCAGGTCGAACGAGCCAACAGCATGATACTCCAGGGTCTCAAGCCATGGATCTTCGACCGCCTCAAAAAGTTTGGTGGACGGTGGGTCGCGGAGCTCCCCGTAGTCCTTTGGAGTCTGAGGACAACCCCCAGTTGGGCGACTGGCTTCACCCCATTCTTCATGGTTTACAGGTCCGAGGCCATCCTGCCCACCGACCTGGAGTACGGATCGCCAAGGGTCAAGGCATACGACGAACAAGGGAACCAGGCATCGCTCGAAGACGCACAAGATCAGCTCGATGAGGCACACGATGTGGCCCTGCTGCACTCAGCCAAGTACTAGCAGGCCTTTCGACGCTACCACAGCCGCAAGGTGCAAGGCTGAGCCTTCAATGTCGGCCACCTGGTGCTCCGTCTCGTCCAGGATCACAGGGGTCAACCCCTCCGTGGGAAGGTCCCTTCATCATCGCGCAGGTACTGCGGCCAGGCACCTACAAGCTGGCGACCCCCGACGGACGGATCTTCAGCAATGCTTGGAACAAAGAATAGCTAAGGCGTTTCTACCCCTAGATTTCATTTCCAAGTTCTGTACATGGACATTTCTGTAAATTTAAAAACTTTTATGGAAAAAAAGAATTTTGAGCTGGTTCCATTCAAGTTCCACGTCGAACTCAGGGATATCCGACCCTGGCTCTGCTTCAGGGCCGCATATCCCTCGGGGGCTATTAGGGGCTCCGGCCCAAGCCACTTGACACCCTCTCAAAAACACTTTCTCTTTCCGAGCCAACCCTCTTTCTGAACCTTCGAGCATGAAAAGGAGAGAGTGCATGAACGGTGTTCAGGCATGACTGATCGGACTGCGAAAAACCTACGCCCCAGCGGCTATGGTGCCTTCGCTCATCAATGCTTATTGACATGCCCGACAACGCGCACTAAACTTTCCAAGTCTAAAAAATAAGAAAGATGATCCAAAACTTTTTTACGACAAGTTATAGAAAAGGCCCCTATGGCCATCACAAAAAGCAAGTCTTTCACTAATGTATTTACATCTTGGGCGCCAGCCCGATACAGCTAACTCGTCCGGGGATCTTCGGGCGGGACAGCCTCATCCTCGAGGAGCCTCGCCAAGGCCTCCGCCGGATTGAGCACCGACACATCCATCTCGTCTAGCTCGGCCTTGGAGTAGCCAGCGGCGTACCCCCCGCTCATCCCGGTGAAGTTGATGCCGGAGTAGTGGGAGCCGAAGACCCCGAAGGCTCGCCTCACGCCGGTGTGGAGCGCTTCCACGGCGATCTCGCGGGCCCGGTGCTACGTCCCGAGGACACGAGCCGTCAGCGAGCTCGTCCCCTCCCCCTGGACCACGCTGAGGCCGTTGCAGACGACGCGGATCGCATCCTGCAGGTTGCCGTGCTCAGCGCGCTCCGCGTCAAACACCTCCCTTAGCCGGGCGATTTTGTCTGCAAGGATCACCCGGAAGGACCCACCAAATCAGAAACCACCGCAACACCACAGAGACAAAGAAACGAAAAGAAGTCTTACCCTCGGACCGGGCCTTCAGCTCACGCTCCCGGTCGACCCCCTGGGCCACAGCGGTCTGGAGCCCCTGCACTTGCGCTTGGAGCTGGCTGACCTCCGCGCCAAGCTCGGCCGCTACCTTCATGGCCTCGTCCTTCCGGGCCGCCTCAAAGTCCCGCTCCTGCCAGGCCTTTTGCCGCTCGCGCCGGATGCGCTCGACAGTTTTTTGAAGGGCATCAAGCCATCCCCCTAGCCGCGCGAGCTCCTCGGCATCAAGGCGGGCCCTCTCAGCAGCAGCGGCCTGGAGCTCCTTGCGGTCGAGGTGAGCCTTATCGACAATGGCTTGGAACTTGGCCTCCGCCCGGTGCGCATCCTCCTGCGCCGCTTGCTCGTGCCTCTGCAGATCATCGATGACCTACTGGGCGGCGGCAACTTGCATGGTCAGCTCCCCGGTCCGTTGCCTCTCCAAGTTGAAGCGCTCCCAGAGCTCCCGCTCCAGCCGGAGGAAATCGGATTTCCCCCGACTGCATTCTTGGAGAGCCTGCAAAACAATACGCCATCAGGGGTAAAGCAACAGAAAGAAAACAACCACCAACAGAGAAGGTACCGTACCTGGCCACCGGGGAGGACGACGCCATCCAACTCCCTCAACGCCGAGGATAGAGCCGCGCGGACGTTAGCGAGGCCGCCCTGCATTGCCTGCCACTTGCCCCATTCCGTGGCATCATCCAATGTGAAGAGGGGCCTCTGCGGGTCGTCACGAGATGACCAACGCAGGACAGACCCTCTCCATGCCTTGGGAATGGGAGTGGCCGAGGCAGAGGCGGGAGCCGACCTCAACGCCACCGTCAAAATGGGCACCACCATCCCGGAAGCTGCCGGGCTCACCGACGGTCCCGACGCACGCGCCCCTGCCCCCATCGAGGATGTCGTGGGCCCGCCCGTTGGCACCACTACCTCCGACGCGGGCGCCGGAGCGAGTGTCCCCGTGGCCGCCTCGCCCTCCGTCGCGACTGCCGAGGCAGGCATCTCCGCCCCTGTCGGGGCCTCCAGAGCAGGTACCTCCGCCTCCGTCGCCGGTGCCACCTTCCGCCGTGGCTCCCCGTCTCCGTCGCCACTGCCTCCTCCATCGCAGCCACCGGGGCGGGCGTCCCAGCCTCCCCCGCTGCCGCCGTCCCCGCCGTGGCCGTGGGGGCAGGCTCTCCTTCCTCTGTCACCGCCGCCGTCCCCATCGCAACCGCTGGGACATCCGTCCCCGTCTCCACCGCCACCGTTCTCTCCGCCTCGTCGGCGTCGAGGTCGATCACCTCCCCGGCCTGAGGGCCCCCGGGAGCGATACTCTGCACCGCGGGGTCGGCCGAAGAAGCGGAAGGCGGAGCGGGGTCCGCGCGCTCTCCCGTGCCCGGCGGCGGCACCACTCCACCGGTCGCCGCCGCGGGGGCCACCTCCGCGGTGGGACCCGCTGTTGGAGGTATGCCCTAGAGGCAATCATAGAGATGATGATATTCCATTTGTATCCATGATTTGTATGTTGTGTTCATTGAATATCCATTAAAGGCTACTTGAATTGATTTGCAATTATGTGAATTGTATGTGAAACTCTTTACTTGTATGGTTATTCTAAAGTTGTCCCTAGTCGGAGTTCATGTGAGGACACACATGAATATTAGACTAGCACATGTATTAGTTGATGACTATGTTTCACAAGTCATGGACATGGAGATGTTGAACTAATAATGTGGACACATGTGGAGACATGTGTTAGGACTGACCCAACACGAGAAGTAGTTCTCTCTTTAAACAACATATACGCTTTGTCCTTAGACCTGAGATTGTCGCATGTATTCTAGATGTGGATTGACCTACTTAGGGGCTATCAAACGCTACGCCGTAACAGGGTAGTTATAAAGGTAGCTTTCGGGTTTGTCAAGAAGCATGCTATGAGACATGGTCAATCAAGATGGGATTTGCCCCTCTCTGATTAAGAGTGATATCTCTGGGCCCCTCGAGTGATCGGATCCGAAAATGCATGGCCATGCTACGTACGGTTAAGAGTTAACCTACAAAGGGATTCCGAATCACAGGATCGAGAAAGAGCGGTCGGCTTGAAGCTAGACCAAATATCGTGAGGCAAAGGGAATAGCATGTATATATTATGTTGTGATGGTTCGTCTGATATGATCTTCGTATGCGTATAGGAGTTGGCACGTCTTGCTAGAGGCCGCTACCGACTATTGGGCCGAGTAGGAGTACTCGGGCCATGTCTATACGTATCCGAACCCATAGGGTCACACACTTAAGGGGCTGGAAGCCCAATTCGGATCTGATCCGAGTTGGATTAGGTTTAGGAGGACTAATGGGCCTCGGATCCAGAGGCCCATCGAGAACCCCTATAAATAGAGGGGTGGGGGGGCCCTAGGGTTTTACACCTTTTGGCTGAACACACTTGTCGCGCATCCCACGCCCTCGGCTGTTGCAACTTGCGGATCTAGCAATCCGGCTTGCGACGCTTCCTCCCTGCACGTGTGGATACCTTGGAGGTGTTGCGCCTGCAGCACTTGGACGACCCATCGACGAGCCGCCGACGAGCCACGACCAGCCGACGACGAGCCGCGACAGCCGAGGAGATCTTGCTGTGCACTTGGATGATCTGCTGAGGAGCTGCTGGACGTGATCGACTACATACGACTACTGTGATCGACTACTTACGACTACGGTGATCGTCTTCACTGCATCGACGCATATCTACATCTTCCGCACTAGTAGTGCGTCGAGTGGTTAATCCCGTGATCCCTTATA
>NC_028453.1:25042280-25124938 GCF_000263155.2 Setaria italica | reverse complement strand
CTTAGTTTTGGATTCGGGATGTGTGCATATGGAGATATGCGAGTTCTCTGTTTGATCTATGTCCTGATTCCGTGCCCTTGCTGCAATGGTAGTGTAACGACATACTCCTACCGGTCGGTTTCCGCCATCGGAGTTAAGTGATACACGTAAATCCAGTTGCAGTGAGCGAAGATCAATATGATTGGTCGAATCGAGATCCAGGATCATACGCCAGGCGCATGAGATGTGCAATGGTAGATGGGATCTACTGCCGGGGTCGGGATTTTGCCGTATGCGCATGCTTCGGTAAATCAGCCGTAACTTTTCGGTACGATCTCGGATCGGGGCGATTTCTATACGAAAATTGATCTACAGAAAAAGTTACACATGAAATTCAACCGCTTCGCTGTTTTCGGCGAAATTAGATTTCCCAAATTCGGCTTGGAAGATGGAGTTTCGGGCCTCCGAAGTTTGGAACGTTAGGACGCCTAACTCTGTTTTGCAGGATGTATGTTTGTATCTTGTGATCAGTATGGCCCCCTTGTGTATGTGATGCATGTGTGTAACTCATTCGTGACCTGCGTGTCGCGCGTACAGCAACACGGCAGGAGCCATATGTGTTGTCACTTTATTGTATTTAATGGTCTACGTACCAATCTGTGATGATCCAAGCAACTATGTAATCTTCATTACTAGATTCTTTACTAGCTATTAGGCGTAATAGCATGCTCTAGTTCTTGGAGGACTCATCACCAGGAGGATGGCGCACACGGAACATGGAGATGGAGATCACCATGGTGAACAGGTTCTATGGAGATGGAGATCACCATATGAAAACGGGCCATACTGTGTCACAACTGTGTGAATGCTATTCTATTTATGTTTTACTTTCTGCATGCTGTGATGTTAGAAGTAGAACGATCCCTCGCAAAGTTTAAGTTAGTATGCCCTCCCAACTAAAACTTGCACCGTCCCATGTCTTGTACAATTAGTGGTGGGTCTATGAAATTAGGGTGCCACTAGTTTTCCTTGACTAGACGGGTTTGTGTCGGACACTTACACGCATAAGGGTTGGTTTGCTTAACAAGGTTATCTTAACGGTTAAGGACCTTGGGGCATAAAGGTTGGGCGCCGAGACATAGAGATGTCACCCAACAACAGGAGTCATATGTGATATGATTAGCAAAAGTTGCTTACCGATCTACCTCGTTTGCTAGCGGTGATGCTAAAGCTCACTAGTGGACTTGTTAGTTGTGGATCCTGAATCACTAAGTTTCAATAGAGGGATATTGATTTTAGTGGGAGTAGATTCTGTTAAAATAGTTTAATGTAATTTGCTCTATCATGGATACGTTTGTCTTAGTGTATTTTGCATTACTTTTGTTGTAGATTAAATGGCACCTAGCAACACCACCACATCGTTTGCTTTGCGTTCGGTCCTTGAGAAGGACAAGTTGAATGGAACAAACTACTCGGATTGGATCCGTAACCTGAGAATTGTTCTCAGGGCTGAGAAAAAGGAAGATGTTCTAGACAACCCACTACCAGAAGAACCTGCTGATGATGCACCCGCTGCTGCTAAGACTGCTTACAAGAAAGCATGTGATGCTAACCTTGAAGTAAGCTGCCTTATGCTTGCTTGCATGGAACCCGAGCTGCAGATGCAGTTCGAAACAAACCATGAGGCGCACGATATGATCGTGGCGCTTAGAGACATGTTCCAAACACAGGCCAGGACTGAAAGGTTCAATGTGTCTAAGGCCTTTGTTGAGAGCAAGCTAGCAGAAGGCGCAGCAGTAGGACCACACGTAATCAAGATGGTTGGTTACACTCAACGGTTGGAGAAGCTAGGCTTCCCACTGGGCCAAGAGTTGGCCACGGATTTCATTCTTTCGTCTCTTCCGCCTAGCTATGGGAACTTCATCTCGAACTACCATATGCATGGGACGGAGAAGGGTCTGAATGAGCTGTGTGGTATGCTCAAAACAGCAGAGGCTGACATAAAGAAAAGCGCTAGTACCAGCCATGTGATGGCGATACAGAACAAGCCCAGCTTTAAGAAGAAGGGCAATTCTTGGAAGAAGAAGGGCAAGGCTGGAACGTCCAAGCCAAACCCACCGCCCAAGACTAAAGCTGGACCTGCTCCAGATAAAGAGTGTTTTTACTGTCATGAACTTGGTCACTGGAAGAGAAACTGCAAGCAGTACCTAGCTTCCTTGAAGAACGGCGGAAGTAAGAGTACTTCTACCTCAGGTACGCTTGTTGTTAATGTTATAGACAACATATTTCTCGCTGATACAGTTATTAATTCTTGGGTATTTGATACCGGATCGGTTGCTCATATTTGCAATTCGATGCAGGGAATGATAAGAAGTAGAAGCGTGGAAAGAGGAGAAGTTGATTTCCGCGTGGGCAATAATGCAAGAGTTGCTGCTTTGACCGTCGGGACGATGCAACTCCACCTCCCGTCAGTATTTATTATGGAGTTGAATAATTGTTATTTTGTTCCTAGTTTAAGTCGAAACATTTTGTCTCCTTCATGCTTGATGAAGGATGGTTATTCATTTGCGAGTGAAAACAATGGTTGTGTGATCTCTAAGAATAATATGTATATGGCTTTTGCACCCATTGTGAATGGATTATTTGTTTTAAATCTTGATGGTTCACCTGTCTGTAATGTAAGTGCTAAAAGGCCTCGGCCTAATGATTTGAGTCCTACCTACTTGTGGCATTGTCGTTTGGGTCATATAAGTGATAAGCGCATGAAGAAGCTCCATTCTGATGGACTTCTAACTTCGTTTGATTTTGAATCATACGAGACATGTGAGGCTTGCTTGCTAGGCAAGATGACCAAGACGCCTTTCACAGGATTTCCTGAGAGAGCAGTAGACTTGTTGGAACTCGTACATAGTGATGTATGCGGACCAATGAGCATGACGGCTAGAGGAGGATTCCAATACTTCATAACTTTCACTGATGATTTTAGTAGATATGGCTATGTCTACTTGATGAGGCACAAGTCTGAGACCTTTGAAAAGTTCAAGGAATTTCAGAATGAAGTTGAAAATCAGCGTGACAAGAAAATTAAGGCCTTACGATCTGATCGTGGAGGCGAGTATTTGAGCCACGAGTTTAGCAATCATCTAAAGAGTTGCGGAATTGTTCCACAACTTACGCCGCCTGGAACACCTCAGAGAAATGGTGTGTCCGAGCGACGTAATCGAACTTTGTTAGACATGGTTCGATCAATGATGAGCCAGTCGGACCTACCGTTGTCATTTTGGGGATACGGTCTAGAAACAGCAGCTTTCACACTTAATAGGGTACCATCTAAATCCGTAGTTAAGACACCATATGAGATATGGACTGGAAAGGTTCCTAGTTTGTCTTTTCTAAAGATTTGGGGATGTGAAGTGTTTGTCAAGCGACTTCAGTCGGACAAGATCACACCCAAGTCGGATAAGTGCATTTTCGTGGGATATCCAAAGGAAACTTTGGGATATTATTTCTACAACCGATCAGAAGGCAAAGTGTTTGTCGCTCGGAACGGGGTTTTCCTAGAGAAAGAGTTTCTCAAAGGAGAAAAGAGTGGAAAGACAGTGCATCTTGAAGAAGTTCAAGATGAGCCGATCGGGCAAGAATCAATGAGTGATGCTAACGTAGCAGAACAAGTTGAGATACCCATGGCAAGAGAAGCACCGCCACAACCACGAAGGTCGGCAAGGCTCCGCGAAATGCGGGAAATATTATTGTTGGACAATGATGAGCCTGCGACATATGCAGAAGCAATGATGGACCCAGACTCCGAAAAATGGCAGAGTGCCATGCAATCCGAAATAGAGTCCATGGGAGACAATCAAGTTTGGAACTTGGTTGACCCGCCTGATTGTGTTAAAGCCATAGAGTGCAAGTGGATCTATAAGAAGAAAAAGGACATGGATGGAAATGTTCACATCTATAAAGCACGACTTGTCGCAAAAGGTTTTCGACAAGTTCAAGGAGTTGACTACGACGAGACCTTCTCGCCCGTAGTGATGCTTAAGTCCATTCGGATTATTCTAGCTATAGCTGCATATTTCGATTATGAGATATGGTAGATGGATGTCAAGACAGCTTTCCTGAATGGAAACCTAGCTGAGGACGTGTATATGATACAGCCCGAGGGTTTTGTCGATCCAAAAAATGCTGGAAAGGTATGCAAGCTTCAGAGATCCATTTATGGATTGAAGCAAGCATCTAGGAGTTGGAACATTCGTTTTGATGAAGTGGTCAAAGGGTTTGACTTCACCAAGAACGAAGAAGAGTCTTGTGTTTACAAGAAGGTTAGTGGGAGCTCTGTAGTATTTCTAATCTTATATGTGGATGACATATTACTGATTGGAAATAACATTCCTATGCTTGAGTCCGTAAAGACTTCACTGAAAAATAGTTTTTCGATGAAGGACTTAGGGGAAGCGGCATATATTCTGGGCATTAAGATCTATAGAGATAGATCGAGAAGGCTTATAGGTTTGAGCCAAGATACTTATATTGACAAAGTGTTGAAGCGGTTCAGCATGGAAGAGGCAAAGAAAGGGTTCTTGCCTATGTCACATGGCATACATCTCAGCAAGACTCAGTGTCCTTCGACTGCTGATGAGCGGGATCGCATGAGTAGAGTGCCATATGCCTCGGCTATTGGATCTATCATGTATGCAATGATAAGTACTCGCCCAGATGTTTCATATGCGCTAAGTATAACAAGCAGACACCAATCTGATCCAGGTGAGAGTCACTGGACAGCGGTGAAAAACATTCTTAAGTACTTGAGAAGGACTAAAGATATGTTCCTCGTCTATGGAGGTCAGGAGGAGCTCGTTGTAACAGGTTACACCGATGCTAGTTTCCAGACCAACAGAGATGATTCAAAGTCACAATCAGGATTTGTGTTCACGCTAAATGGTGGTGCTGTTAGTTGGAAGAGCTCCAAGCAGGAGACGGTGGCCGATTCTACGACAGAAGCCGAGTACATCGAGGCTTCGGAAGCCGCGAAGGAAGGTGTTTGGATAAGGAATTTCCTCATTGAGCTTGGTGTGTTCCCGAATGCGTCCAGCCCATTGAATCTCTACTGTGATAACAATGGGGCAATTGCGCAAGAAAAGGACCCAAGGAACCACCAGAAGAACAAACATGTAATGCGGCGATTTCATCTCATTCGAGACTTCGTTAACCGGGGTGAGATCAAGATATGCAAAATACACATGGATCTGAACATTTCTGATCCGTTGACAAAACCACTCCCGCAGGCTAAGCATGATGCGCATGTAAGAGCTATGGGTATTAGGTACCTTCTAGATTGACTCTAGTGCAAGTGGGAGACTGTTGGAGGTATGCCCTAGAGGCAATCATAGAGATGATGATATTCCATTTGTATCCATGATTTGTATGTTGTGTTCATTGAATATCCATTAAAGGCTACTTGAATTGATTTGCAATTATGTGAATTGTATGTGAAACTCTTTACTTGTATGGTTATTCTAAAGTTGTCCCTAGTCGAAGTTCATGTGAGGACACACATGAATATTAGACTAGCACATGTATTAGTTGATGACTATGTTTCACAAGTCATAGACATGGAGATGTTGAACTAATAATGTGGACACATGTGGAGACATGTGTTAGGACTGACTCAACACGAGAAGTAGTTCTCTCTTTAAACAACATATACGCTTTGTCCTTAGACCTGAGATTGTCGCATGTATTCTAGATGTGGATCGACCTACTTAGGGGCTATCAAACGCTACGCCGTAACAGGGTAGTTATAAAGGTAGCTTTCGGGTTTGTCAAGAAGCATGCTATGAGACATGGTCAATCAAGATGGGATTTGCCCCTCTCTGATTGAGAGTGATATCTCTAGGCCCCTCGAGTGATCGGATCCGAAAATGCATGGCCATGCTACGTACGGTTAAGAGTTAACCTACAAAGGGATTCCGAATCACAGGATCGAGAAAGAGTGGTCGGCTTGAAGCTAGACCAAATATCGTGAGGCAAAGGGAATAGCATGTATATTATGTTGTGATGGTTCGTCTGATATGATCTTCGTGTGCGTATAGGAGTTGGCACGTCTTGCTAGAGGCCGCTACCGACTATTGGGCCGAGTAGGAGTACTCGGGCCATGTCTATACGTAACCGAACCCATAGGGTCACACACTTAAGGGGCTGGAAGCCCAATTCGGATCTGATCCGAGTTGGATTAGGTTTAGGAGTACTAATGGGCCTCGGATCCAGAGGCCCATCAGGAACCTCTATAAATAGAGGGGTGGGGGCGCCCTAGGGTTTACACCTTTTTGCGAAACACACCTGCCGCGCCTCCCACGCCCTCGCCTGTTGCAACTCGCGGATCTAGCAGTCCGGCTTGCGACGCTTCCTCCCTGCACGTGTGGATACCTTGGAGGTGTTGCGCCTGCAGCATTTGGACGAGCCATCGACGAGCCGCCGACGAGCCACGACGAGCCGACGACGAGCCGCGGTACCGGAGGCGATCTTGCTGTGCACGTGGACGAGCTGCTGAGGAGCTGCTGGACGTGATCGACTACGTACGACTACGTTGATCGACTACGTACGACTACGTGATCGTCTTCACTGCACCGATGCATATCTACATCTTCCGCACCAGTAGTGCGTCGAGTGGTAATCCCGTGATCCTTATACGACAGTTCTTCCTGGTTATACGCGGTAGAAATTTTGATTTGCGCTAGCGTAGCCTACCTCGTATCCCTACACCCGCGACCTCACCAGGGACCTCGCCGCTCGCCGCGGGCGGGGCCGCGGTCTGCCCCGTAGGAGCGGACAACACCCGCAGCACCTTCTTGGGCGCCAGCTGCGGGACGAGGCCTCGAGGGGCAGCGCTGTGAAACAGCAAACAACATCAGTGAAAATAAACTCAAGTGCCTCCCGGACCCGCTGCCGGATCTTGAAGGTAGCGAGCGCACCCGTCGCAAGGACGGTGCCCTCGGTCGATGCGCCGGGGGTCATCTTGGCAAGCGAGCGGACCCGGAGCATCAGCGGCGCCACCCTCCGGGTGTGGTACGCCCCGATGACCCCGGCTCCGGTCAGTCTCCTCCCCTTCAGGTGCCCAATGGCCTGCAGCAAGCCGGTGATCCTCTTCTTCTCCTTCTCCACCGGGCCGTACGACCACACTTCCGGCGCCACCTCAATGACGCGGCCGGTGAACTCCGGTAGGGCAGAGTTAGGGTAGTTCTTCATGTAGAACCACTGCTGGTGCCACCCCTTGTGGGACGCCGCGGTCTTCATCGCCATGTACTCCTTGGCACGGGTATGGCGGTGGTGGATTCCGGCACCCCCTATTGGCACCGGGGTTGACCGCTGCTGGCTTCCCCTCTTCTTGGCCTTCTAGTACAGGCTGACCGTGAAGAAGTACTTCCACAGCGAGAAGTTGGGCTCAATGCCCAGGAACCCCACGCACAACGTGACGAATGCCGCGATGTGCTGGATCTCGTTGGGATTCAGGTGCTGCAGCTCAAGCCCGCGGAAGAAGAGGTTCGGCGGCGTCGCGGACTCCCTCTCGTGGAAGTGGGCAAAAGATACGACGTGGCCGTCGGCGCACAAGGAGCCAAAGTTGGAACGCGCCCAAGATCCCATCGCCGGAGGGAGAAGAACTCGACGGGGGATGGGGAGAAAGGGTGCGGCGCTGGGTGGAGCAAGATGAAGCGGGTGTAGAAGAGCTGAGGGCGTGCGAGGAGACGAAAAGGCTTGAAGGCAGATGGCGGGCGGAACCAGCGAGGCGAAGTCCTTGTTTTATAGGGAAGGCACGAGGGAAGCAGAACAGACGCCCTTATCGCAATAAATGTAGCGCCAGGTACGCCCCCGTCACGCCCGCTCCCTTTTCGGAAACCGTGCGCACGATCTGCAGCGAAAACATCCCCTCCTCCCTCGATTCGCGGGTCGGCGCCCTCCACCACTTCGTCTCCCGGAAGACACGTACACGACATCCTCCACGTTCGGCCCAAGACGCGACCTCCGCTACGATTCGGCCCAAGGCCCATCAAAAGGTAAAAAGGGATACGGGGCTGAAAACGCCCCTACGGCCCATTACGATCTAGAGGTTCAAAGGCTGGCCCGCCACGGGTTCGACAGCCGCCTCAGGATAACCCCGAGCGAGGGGTGAGAAGAGACGGGTTCGCTAGCGACCATCACCCGAGCGTGCGACAGCCCAGGGCGTCTCAATCTCACATTCAAGTCCAGACCGGCATCAAAGTTCATGGTTTTTCCCCGAAGGAAGGCAATGAGCCCCCGGATCCGACCGAACGGACTCAGGAACTATATGAACTGGCCAACCGGAGCCTGGGGTACGGCACCAGCTTGGCCAAAGCCGGACCCCCCCGAACGGGGACCGGGATTCCACTCGAATCAACCCGTTAGTAGCTCAACGAGCACCACGGTTCGTCCGACGAGGATAGCGTGGCACGGCTCGCCCCCTCCTTCCTAGCGAACGGACACTTGAGGGGTAACGAACAAAAGTCGACCTAGCCCCCGACCGGTCCCCTGCAACGCACGGGGGCTCGGGGGTTGGCCTCGCAACCTAAGGCCATGCGGGTGGTCTCAACTTAAGGCTCGCAGACGGAAGGGAACTACAAGAAGTCCTCCCACGCTGAGTCACTCATAGGATGCATCGCCTAATTGATCCCCTCAGTCAAGCCATCCGAACAACACCTCCTGTCCCAAATCAACCGCGAGGATCCCATACTGGCGATCACAGCAGCCTCTGGAGGAGCGTCCCTGCACCACCACAGGCTCGGGGGCTACTATTGGGGGAAAATATTAATGATCTCCCCAAGCCCATGGAAACAACAAAACATAAAGGCCTAGGCCCACTTAAGGAAACCAGACTGTCATCGGCCCAATACGGGAGGGAGAGGCCACACTCCGCCTCGCCCGACCCGGTGTCCCGGGGTTGGACATTCCCGACCCCTTGAAGACTAAACTCCGCCTCACCCGACCCAGGGGACCAGGGTCGGGAGCGCCCAACCCCCGCCGATAAACTCCTCCTCGCCCGACCCTGGGCGCGGGGGTCAGACTCATTCGGGCCCACAAGACAAATATCTGCCTCGGGCGCAGATTGAAGGATCAGGGCGCGGATCTCGTGGGCCCCCCTATCGACCTCACCATAAATGCGCCGCGGCCCTGGCATGCAGAAAGGAGCTGGCGCTCCCAATGCTTCCTGTCACAAGTACCCATGCGCGACCGTGCGGTGCGAGCTACAGTGGCCGCGGCTCCCTCTGATTCGCCATAGGGTACTCATGGCCCGCGCCGTCCGGCACAGGAGGGCGTTCCGCTCGTTCTCACGCCCCGCACTCCTGATGATAGGGACGCGATGCCCGCGTCTCACGGGTGATCAGCAAGATAACAAAATCGGCCATCCTCCCCGGCGGGCACAGACGCCAAGACTGAACATCATCATCATGCCCGGTAGCAATGGCCACCGGAGAGATCATCGACAGGATCTGGAGGAAGCCGTCCTCTCCCGACGGACGCGCTGACAGGAGCCGGAGGCCGGAGCGAGGGGCGGTGGCCCTGGAACTTGGTCCCTCTCCTTATGTTGTATTTTACTTAGCTTTGTTTGTCTCTCTTACTCCCCGTGACACCTGGTCTCACCTGTAACCCCGGTGGCTCCCTTGCGCTATAAAAGGAGAATCGGGGGCCTGAGACAAGGGGACAAAAAAAAAGCGAACAGAACACACTCACACCCACTTAGAGCATCATTGCACACCCAAGAGACCTGGGATCAGCTCCCTCTCTCGCACTCCTGTAACCCCTACTACAGAACCCCGCGTGGGCAACACGAGCACCTCCCGATACTGGATATAGGGCGTTCCTTTGCCCGAACCAATCTAAATCCCGTGTTTCTCACGCCACCATCCGAAGCCTTACGCGCATAAAAGAAATTTACTAGTCTAAGTCTTGACCCGCTAATCTTGACAACAACAACCGCGGTGTCCCACAAGGGGTGGCATCAGCAGTGGTTCTATGTGAAGAACTAATCTAACTCCCCCTTGCCGACGTTCACCGGCTGCGTTATCGAAGCGGCTCCGGAGCTGTGGTCGTACGGCCCGGTGGAGAAGGAGAAGAAGCAGATCGCCGGTTTGCTTCAGGCCATTGACCACCTGAAGGAAAAGGGGCTGACCGGGGCCAGAGTCATCGGGGCGTACCATGCTCGGAGGGTGGCGCCGCTGATGCTCCGGGTTTGCTCGCTCGCTGAGATGGTTCCCAGCGCGCCGACCGAGGGTACCATCCTTGCGACGGGTGCGCTTGCCGCCACCGAGATCCGGCAGCGAGTCCGGGAGGCGCTGGACGACAAGGATGCCGATTACCCAGTGCCCGATCACCCTCCGATGCGCCCGGACGAGAATTTCATCGAGCTGGTGAGGACTTCGCACTCTCGTTCTTTTTTCCTGCATGTCTTGGTTCGTTGTTCTGACACGGAGTTCTCGTGTAAGCATGGCCACATAACCAACATCATGGACTCGCGCCCGTCGGTGCCAGAGGACGCTGAGCGGAAGCAGCAGAACCGCCTCCTCGCCGAGAAGTAGAACAGGTGCAAGGACAAAGAGACAGCGAGGAAGAAAAAGAAGGCCACCAAGGAGCTCCAACGGCGGCGGCGGGGCTAGGTCATGTCGGACGACGACAACGACGATGATGAGGAGGAAGAGGAGGAAGACGAGGAGGAGGAGGAGGAGGAGGAGGAGTTCGTTCTGGCCCCCCAGCCGGGCGCGCTCGTCATCTGGGAGCAGCACCCCCAAACGGCCGCGGGGAACAAGACGAGCAGACCGCCCGCCCAGGACTCGACTCCGCAAAGCTCTGGAGCCGCGCCCCAGGGGTCGGTGCGGGACGCACCTCGGGAGTTGACGGAGCTGACCCCTGACCCTCTGCCTGCGTCCCACAAGCAGAGGAGTAGTAGCAATCGGCCGCGGCCAGATGCCTCGGGGTCGACGTCGAGCTCGGAGGTGAAACCCGCCCGCCGTTCTCGAGCTAGGGGAGTGTAAGTGGAAATTCCTCGCGCATCTTATTCCTTCCCTGGCATCGAGCCGTTTTTGTTGATGTTGTTTGTTGTTTCACAGCGCCGCCCCTCGGGACTTCGTCCCGCTCTTGGCGCCGAAGAAGGCGCTACGGGTGTCGTCCACTTCCGCAGGGCGAACCGCGACCCCACCAGCGGCGAGCGGCAGTGTCGCCGGGGAGACTGCGGAGCCTACTGCGGAGGCGGCCCCTACGGCGGCAACCGGAGGAATGGTGTCGTAGCCGGGCACGAGGCAGGGTCCGACCCCTACTCTGCCTTCTACCCCCGCGGCTGACCCTGCGGGACAGGGCATTGCCTCTGGGGTCCCTCCGACCGGCGAGGTGATAGACCTCGACGACAAGGCGGAGGAGCCTGCGGCTCCGATGGCGACGGCGGAGATGGCGGCGGCAGGGATGGGGGCAGTTGCCCCAGCGACCACGACGTAGACGGCGGCGGAGTCGGAGGAGGGAAAATCCACCCTCGTGGCCGCGACGGGGACGACGGTGGCGGTGGAGGCGGGGACACCCGCCCTGGCAGCCGCGGCGAAGGCGACGGCGGCGGCTGGGACGCCTGCCCTGGCGGCCGCAACGGGGGCAGGGACGCGTGCCCCAGCAGCCGCGATGGAGGCCGTGGAGGCGGTGGGAACAGGAACACCCGCTCCGGCAGCCGCGACGGAGACGGTGGCGGTGGGGGATAGTGCGGGACGCGCGTCGGCGTCGTCGATGGCCGGGGCGACTTCGACGGAGACGGCGACGCATGTGCCGGGGTTGTCGACGAGGCCGGCGGCGTCAGGGGTGGTGGCGTCTGCCCCGACGGCAGTGTCGAGGACGGCGGTGTCGGGGTCGGCCGAAGCGGCTTCCACCCTTGTCGCAGTTAACCCCATCCCCAAGGCGAGGCGTGGGCCTACCCTGCACTGGATGTTCCGTGAGGACCCGCAGAGTCCCCTCTTCATGCTGGACAACATCGGGGAGTGGGGTAAGTGGCAGGCGGTGCAGGGTGGGCTTGCAAATGTCTGCACTGCCCTGTCTTCGGCGATAGGGGAGCTGGACGGCGTTGTCGTCCCCGGTGGCCAGGTACGGTGTTCTCCCCGGTGATTGTTTTCCTCTCGTCTCTCCGTTGCTGAGTATGAATTGTTTTGTAGGCCCTCCAGGAGTGCAGCAGGGGAAAGTCCGATTTCCTCCGGCTCGAGCGGGGGCTCTGGCATCGCTTCTCCGTGGAGAGGCAACGGACCGGGGAGCTGACTGCGCAGGTTGCCGCCGCTCAGCATGTCATCGAGGACCTGCGCAGGCGCGAGCAGGCGGCATGGGAGGACGCGCGGTGGGCGGAGGACAAGTTCCAGGCCATTGTCGAGAAGGCTCGCCTCGATCTCAAGGAGTTCCAGGCTGTTGCTGAGAAGGCCCGCCTTGATGCCGAGGAGCTCGCATGGCTGAAGGGGGACCATGAGGCCCTCCAAAAAATCATCGAGCGTATCCGCACGAGTGGCAAAAGGCTTGGAAGGAGCGGGACTTTGAGGCGACCCGGAAGGCCGAGGGCGAGAAGATAGCGGCCGAGCTCGGGGCAGAGGTCAGTCAGCTCCACATGCGAGTACAAGGGCTTCAGACCGCCGTGGCCCAGGGGCTCGACCAGGAGCGTCAGCTGAAGACTCAATCTAAAGGTAAGGCTCCTCTCTTTCCTTTGTTTTTGCGGTGTTGTGATGGTTTCTGACTTGGTGGTTTTTTGTGGATGGGCCTCACAGACGAACTCACCCGGCTGAGGGAGGTCCTCGACGTGGAGCACGCCAAGCACGGCAACCTGAAGGATGCGGTCCACGTTGTCTGCGACAGCCTCGGCGTGGTGCAGGGGGACGGGACGAGTTCGTTGGCAGCTTGTGTCCTTGGGACGTACCGGTGGGCCCGCGAGATCGCTCTGGAGGCGCTCCATGTTGGCGTGAGGCGGGCCTTCGACGTCTTCGGCTCCCACTACTCCGGCATCAACTTCGTCAGAATGAGCGGGGGGTACGCCTCCGGCTACTCCGAGGTCGAGCTGGACGAGATCGACGCGTCGGTGCTCAACCCAGCGGAGGCCTTGGCAAAGCTTCTGGAGGATGAAGCCGTCCCGCCCGAAGATCAAAGGACGGGTTAGCTGTATCGGGCTTAGGCGTCCCAGAATGTAAATATGTTAGTCAACTTTTGAACTTAATTTTGTGGTGGCCGCAGGGGCCTTTCCTATGAAATTGTTGGAAAAAAATTTCGATCCTCTTTCTTGTTTTTTGGGTTTGGAAAGTTTAGGATGTGGGTCAGGCGCGTCAGTAAGCGCTTATGAGCGAAGGCATCATAGCCGCTGGGGCGTAGGTTTTTAGCAGTCCGATTAGTCTTGCCTGAGCGTTGTTTGCGCACTCTCCCCTTTTCACACCCAAACGTTTAGGAAGAGGGTTGGTTTGGAGAAAAGGTGTTTTGAGAATACGTCAAGTGCCTTGGGCCGGAGCCCCTGATATCCCCCAAGGGATATGCGACCCTGGGGCGGAGCAAAGGTCGGATATCCCTGAGGTCGGGATGAGACTCGAATGAGATCGACTCAAAATTGCCTTTTTCCGTGAATTAGAAAGTTACAAGAGTATGTATGTACAAAACTTGGAAACAAAAACTAAGGGTAGAAGCGTCTTAGCTACTCTATGTTCCAAGCATTGTTGAAGATCAGTCCGTCAGGGGTCGCCAGCTTGTACGTGCCCGGCCGCAGTACTTGCCCGACGATGAAGGGGCCTTCCCATGGAGGGGTCAGCTTGTGCCGGCCTCTATTATCCAGGACAAGGTGAAGCACCAAGTCACCGACCTTGAAGGCTCGGCCTCGTACCTTGCGGCTGTGGTATCATCGTAAGGCATGCTGGTACTTGGCTGTGTGCAGCAGGGCCACATCGCGTGCTTCGTCGAGCTGGTCTTGCGTGTCTTCGAGCGATGCCTGGTTCCCCCGTTTATCGTACGCCTTGACCCTCGGTGACCCGTACTCCAGGTCGGTGGGAAGGATTGCCTCGGACCCGTAGACCATGAAGAATGGGGTGAAGCCAGTCGCCCTACTGGGGGTCGTCCTTAGACTTCATAGAATCGCGGGGAGCTCCGCGACCCATCGGCCGCCGAACTTTTTGAGGCGGTCGAAGATCTGTGGCTTGAGACCCTGGAGTATCATGCCGTTGGCCCATTCAACCTGCCCGTTCGTGCGGGGATGCGCCACGGCCGACCAGTCCACTCGGATGTGGTGGTCGTCGCAGAACTGGAGGAACTTCTTCCCGGTGAAGTGCGTGCCGTTGTCTATGATGATGGAGTTGGGGACTCCGAAGCGATGGATGATGTCGATGAAGAACTGTACCGCCTGCTCGGACTTGATTTGCACAATCGGTCGTTCCTCGATCCACTTGGAGAACTTGTAGACGGCGACAAATAGGTGGGTGAAGCCCTCGGGTGCCTTCCTGAAGGGCCCGACTAGGTCCAGACCCCAGACCGCGAAGGGCCACGTGATGGGGATGGTCTGAAGTGCTTGGGCGGGAAGATGGGTTTGGCGCGTGAAGAATTGGCACCCCTCGCAGGTGCGCACCATGTGGGTGGCGTCGGCTACTGCCATCGGCTAGTAGAAGCCCTGTTGGAAGGCATTCCCAACGAGGGTTCTTGGCGTGGCGTGGTGGCCGCAGGCCCCGGCGTGGATGTCCTGAATCAACGCTTTCCCCTGCTCGATCGAGATGCAGCGCTGGAGGATGCTGGTGTGGCTCTGCTTGTAGAGCTCCTGGTCGATGATGACGAAGGATTTGGCGCAATGTGCAATCCTGCGTGCCTCCGTCTTGTTCGCCGGGAGCGTCTCGCGGATGAGGTAGTCAAGGTACGGGGCTCTCCAGTCAGGCGGGGGGTCGGGCCCCTCTGCTGGGTTCGCGTCAATCTCCATGACTTTGGGGTCGGAGGGATCGGCCTCCGGGTCCAAGGCAGATGGAGAGCTGCTGACCCTTTCAGGGTCGGCGCCCGGGCTCGGGACAAGTGGCGCGTTGCCAACCTCTCCCGGGTTGGCGCCCGAGTTTGAGGCAGGTGGCGCGTCACCGACCCTTCCCGGCTCTTTGTAGTGGATGGAGGGCTTGTACTGGTCGCTGACGAAGATGCCATCGGGGATAGGCTCTCGGCTGGATGCCACCTTCGCCAGTTCGTCAGCTGCCTCATTGAAACATCTTGCGACGTGGTTGAGTTCCAGTCCGTCGAACTTGTCTTCAAGTTTGCGGACCTCGTTGCAGTACGCCGCCATCTTGGGGTTGTGGCAGCTCCACTCCTTCATGACTTGTTCGACGATTAGCTGAGAGTCGCCTCAAATGTCCAGCGGCCAGATGCCCCGCTCGATGGCAATGCGGAGCCCGTTGAGGAGAGCCTCGTACTCAGTGACATTGTTAGATGTAGGGAAATGGAGGCGAATCATGTACCTCATGCGCACGCCGAGAGGAGAGACGAAGACCAGACCCGCTCCGGCACGAGCCTTCATCAACGACCCGTCGAAGTACATCGTCCAGTACTCCTGCTTCTCCGGCGCCAATGGCGTCTGGATCTCCATCCACTCCGCAACAAAGTCGGTGAGCACTTGGGACTTGATGGCTGTACGGGGGGCGTAAGTGATGCCCTAGTCCATGAGCTCGAGTGCCAACTTCATGATCCATCCCGTGGCGTCCTAATTCCGGATCACTTCGACGAGAGGGAACCACGAAATGACCGTCACCGGGTAGGAGGTGAAGTAGTGGCGCAACTTCCTCTTCGTGATGAGGATGGCGTAGATGAGCTTTCGGATCTGTGGGTAGCAAGCCTTGGACTCGGACAAGACCTCGCTGATGAAGTACACCGGGCGCTGCACCTTGAGGGCGTGTCCCTCTTCTTCTCGCTCCACCACCAGAGCCGCGCTAACCACCTGGGTGGTCGCCACGATGTAGAGCAGGAGGGGCTCCCAGTCGGTCGGCGGGACCAAGATCGGGGCCTTTGTTAGGAGGTTCTTGAGTCGGTCAAGCGCCTCCTGGGCCTCGGTGGTCCACACAAAGTGGTCGGTCTTCTTCAGGAGTCGGTAGAGAGGGAGCCCCCATTCGCCGAGGTGTGAGATGAAGCGGCTCAGGGCTGCCAGGCATCCCGTGACGCGCTGAACTCCCTTTATGTTTCGAATCGGCCCCATGTCGCTGATGGCCGCTATTTTCTCCGGATTGGCTTCGATGCCGTGCACGGAGACGATGAAACCTAGCAGCATACCCCTCGGAACCCCGAAAATGCACTTTTCGGGGTTGAGCTTGATGCGCTTGTCTCTCAACCTTTCGAAGGCTAGTTCAAGGTCGTGGATGAGTTGGTCGCCCTTCTTGGACTTGACTACAATGTCATCGATGTAAGCCTCAACGGTTCGCCCGATGAGGTCCTCGAAACACTTAAGCATGCATTGCTGGAACATAGCCCTCGTGTTTTTGAGGCCGAAAGGCATCTTAACGTAGCAAAAGGGGCCAAAAGGGGTGATGAAAGAGGTCGCGAGCTGGTCGGACTCTTTCATCGCGATTTGATGGTAGCCAGAATACGCGTCAAGGAAGCTAAGGGTTTCGCACCTTGTGGTTGAGTCGACTATCTGATCTATACGTGGCAAAGGAAACGGATCCTTTGGACACGCCTTGTTGAGACTGGTATAATCAACACACATCCTCCATTTCCCATTTTTTTTCATACAAGAACAGGATTAGCCAGCCACTCGGGGTGGTACACTTCCTTGATGAATCTGGCTGCCAAAAGCTTGTGGAGCTCCTCGCCGATGGCCTTGCACCTCTCCTTGTCGAAGCGTCGCAAGCCTTGCTTCACCAGTTTGGAGCCGGCCTTGATGTTCAAGGAGTGCTCGGCGACTTCCCTCGGGATGCCGGGCATGTCTGACGGTTTCCACGCGAAAACGTCGTTGTTCGCACGGAGGAAGTCGACGAGCACGCTTTCCTATTTGGGAGATAGGGTAGCGCCTATCCGTACGATCCGGCCGTCGAAGCTGCTGGGGTCGAGGGGGACCTGCTTGACGCCTTCGGTGGCTTCGAAGGAGGTGTCAGACTGCTTGGAGTTGGGCTGGTCCTCGGTGCTCTCCATGAGCTGGACCGCAGGATCCTCCATGCAGGTGATGGCTGCGGCGTACTCCCAGCACTCTACGTCACACTCGTACACCTTCTGGAAAGACGTGCCGACGGTGATGACCCTGTTGGGCCCCGGTAGCTTGAGCTTGAGGTAGGTGTAGTTGGGGACGGCCATGAACTTGGCATAGCATGGCCGCCCCAAGATGGCATGGTAGGTTCCATGAAAACCCACCACCTCGAAGGTGAGGATCTCCTTCCTGTAGTTGGAAGGAGTCCCGAAAGTGACGGGCAGGTCGATTTGCCCGAGAGGCATCGCCCATTTCCCTGGCATGATGTCGTGGAACGGTGCCACGCTGGGGCAGAGGCGGGAGCGGTCGATCCCCATGGCGTCGAGGGTCTTGGCGTAGAGGATGTTGAGGCTGCTGCCTCCGTCCATGAGCACCTTGGTGAGGCGCGTTGTGCCGACGATGGGATCGACAATGAGCGGGTAGCGTCCTGGCTGTAGGACGCACCCCGGGTGGTCGGACCGGTCGAAGGTGATGGCGGGTTCCGACCAGTCGAGGAAGGCCGGTGTAGCGGGCTCGGCTGCGTAGACCTCGCGGCGCTCCAGCTTCCGGCTGCGCTTGGAGTCGTAAGCCGCCGGCCCCCCGAAGATCATGAAGCAGCCGTCCACCTTGGGGAAGCCGTCTTCTTTCTCTTTGCTATCCTTCATCTCCTCATCGGGCTTCCGTCTCCGATCGCCCTTCACTGGGTTGCCTACAAAATACCTCTTCATGAGGTTCCAGTCTTTGTAGGCATGCTTCGCAGGGAACTCGTGGTTCGGGCACGGTCCCTCGAGCATCTTGTCGAAGAAACCAGGGGTGCCCTCTGGGGGCGGCTGCCCCCGCTTGCGCTCAGCAACGGCCATGAGGGGAGCCTCGCGCCACTGCTTATTCTTCTTCTTCTGTTGACGGTTGGAGGTGCCCTCGTCGGTGTCCTCCTCTCGTTTCGCCTTGCCCTTGGAGCGGTCGAAGATCACCCCGACGGCCTCTGCGCCCGAGGTGAAGCTGGTGGTGATGTTGAGGAGCTCCTCCGTGGTTCGTGAACCCCTGCTTCCCAACTCGTGGACAAGGGGCCGGTAGGAAGTTCCTGCCAGGAAAGCTTCGATGATGTCGGCGTCCGCGACGTTGAAGAGCTCGGTGCGCTTCCTGGAGAAACGCCGGATGTAGTCCCGGAGGGACTCGTCTGACCCCTGGCGGCAGCTCCGGAGGTCCCAGGAATTGCCAGGGCACATGTACGTGCCCTGGAAGTTCCCCACAAAGATCTCCTTCAGGTCGTTCCAGCTACGGATCTGACCCGAAGGGATGTGTTCCAGCCAGGCTCGCACCAAGTCAGCAAGAAAGAGTGGGAGATTGTGGATGATGAATAGGTCATCCTCCACCCCACCGGCCTGGCATGCAAGCCGGTAATCACTGAGCCACAACCCGGGGTTCATCTCCTCGGAGTACTTGGCCACGTACGTAGGCTGCCTGAAGCGCGTCGGGAATGGCGTGTTCAGGATGCGTGCGGAGAAGGCCCTGGGTCCCGCTGGGTTCGGGCTTGGGCTGCGATCTTCTTCGCTGTCGTAGCGGCCACCACAGTGGACGTGATAGCCGCGGTCCACGCCCTCCTCCTTGTCCACGCGGGAGTGCCTCCGCGCATCCAAAGTGTCGCAGGCGTCGCAGACGGGGCCGACGCGCCGGTGAACGGACTGAGCCCCACCTCCCTGCGGGCGGCGGTGTCCGTCGAGCGGGCGCGGCCTGGTTCACCCTGGGGGGAGGCTGGTGGACAGACACTCTCCACCTCTCGGGAGGTGCGGTGGGCGCTGCCCTGCTGGCATTGTGCCCGCATCGCCGGGACGCGGAGCTCTCCGCCTGCTAAAAGGCAACGCACTCGAGCAGGTTTCGCACCTCCTGGTGCGCCTGACGCTCCTCGGGCGTCGCCGGCTCGATGAGTCGTCGGAGCAGGGCCGCTACTGCGGTGATATTCTGGCTAGCGTGGGCAAAGAGCTGAGGGTGATCTTCGTCCATGCAAATGTTTTGCTAGACGTCGCGCACCCGTTGTCGTGCCCCGCCTTCGTTGCGGGGGTGCTTGACCTCCTGGCGGGGTGCCACGCGCGCCTCCGACTGTTGTGGCCACACCAGGGCCCTCACAAGGGCCCCAGTCATAGCTGCGGCGCGCGGCAGGGGAGTGCGCTTCCTCCCCTCGGCACTGTCATCGTTGGATCCCTCGGAGTGCGTGTCGCCCATGAAGTACTCGCGTGAGGGGTGGTGGCTCCCGTTGTTGGAGCCGGCGTCGGAGGTTGTCCTTGCCATGCCCATGAGCTCGTTGCTCACGGGCGGCATGGTCATGGACCGCGCCAAGAGGCGACCGTAGGTCACCACGGCATTGTGCAGCCCGAAGGGCCCCTCCTCCAAAGGAGGCTCCGTGGTGCGCGCCCGGCCGCTCTCCACTATCCCGGCGGCGGAGCCAGAGGTGATGGGGCGAGCGGGCAAGACAAGGAGAGGGATCAGCTTGATTCCCTCCCTCGTGGCGAGGAAGTCCAGGCTCCCGAAGCGGACGATGGAGCCCAGAGCCAAGCTGGCGTCGCGACTGGCCATCTGAAGCCGATGATGTACGCGCAAAGGTTCCCTACCTGGCACGCCAACTGTCGTTGTAAAGATTAGCGGATCAAGACTACGGCTAGTAAATTTCTTTTATGTGCGTAAGGCTTCGGATGGTGGCATGGGAAGACACGGGGTTAGACTGGTTCGAGCAAGGAAAGCCCTACGTCCAATATGAGGAGCTGCTCGTGTTGCCCACGCGGGGTCTATGGTAGGGGTTACAAACAGGCGAGAGAGGGAGCCAGTCCCAAGTCTTTTGGGTGTGCACTGATGCTCTAGAGGTGAGTGTGTGGGTTCTATTGGCTTGAGAGTCCCCCTGTCTCAGGGCACTCGGTTCTCCTTT
This sequence comes from Setaria italica, assembly GCF_000263155.2. Taxonomy (NCBI): domain Eukaryota; kingdom Viridiplantae; phylum Streptophyta; class Magnoliopsida; order Poales; family Poaceae; genus Setaria; species Setaria italica. The sequence continues at coordinate 25,104,869 of NC_028453.1, read as the reverse complement.
TATAGCATAAGGAGAGCTCAGGATTATAGATGAGCTAGGTGTAAGGAGAAGTAAAAGAGATAAGCTAAGTGAAGTAAAGTACAAGGAGAAGGACCAAGTCCCCGGGTCTCCGCCTCCTGCTCCGGCCTTCGGCTCCTGTCAACGCGTCCACCGGAGGAGGGCGGCCATCTTTGGATCCTGTCGACGATCTTCCTGGCGACCGCTGCTGCCAACCATGATGATGATGTTCGGTCGTGGCAACTGTGCACACTGGGAGAGACTGCTGACCCCTGTTGTCCTACTTGCGGCCCGCAGGACACGGACGTCGCGTCCCTATCACCGGATACGTGGGGCGCGAGAACGGGTGGAGCTCTCTCCTGTGCCGGGCGGCAGACGTCATGAGTGCCCTATGGCGAATCAGGAGGTTCCGCGGCCACTGTAGCCTGTGCGGTCATGGCTACAGTGTTCCGCTCGGGTACTTGTGGTGGGTCACGTCGAGGGGCGCGAGCGCCTTTCTACGTGCCAGAGCCGCAGTGCATTTATGCCGAGATTAGTGGGGGGCCCATGAGATCCACGCCCTTGTCCGCCGATCTGCGCTCAAGGCGGATACTTATCTTGTGGGCCCAGATGAGTCCGACCCCCTACGCCCGGGGTCAGGCGAGGCAGAGTCCTGCGGCGAGGGGTTAGGCGCTCCGGACCTTGGGACCGTGGGTCGAGCGAGGCGGAGTTCTTCCACTGAGGGGTCGGAAGTGTCCGACCCCGGGGCCCTAGGTTGGGTGAGACGGAGTAGGATGTTCTCTACCTCTGCTGGGTCGGCGGTAATCGTTATTACCGCAGGTGGGCTTGGGCCTTCATGATTGTTGCTTTAAGGGGCATTAGGAGGTCGTTAATACTTCCCCCCAACACAATTGATCCCAAATTCGACCATGGCCTCCTCCCATATACTTCCACCGAGGCATATCCAAACTTCATGAAAATACCCACCTTTAATTTTCCGTTCGCATTCTCTGTTCGTAGCTCAACAGGAAAAGTTTTAATTCTCTTTTATTTATTGTGTGCTCGATTGTGTGTGCCGTAGATCGAGGAGTACCCGAGGAGCACGAGGAGGACTTTGACCATGAGCTCGAGCTTGAGGACCAGTACCGTGAGCAGGAACTCCTGGAAGGTTTTGAGAACGGCAAGTCCAATCTCACCCTTTGATGCATATTTATCCTAGTTTTTCAAACACCACCTATTGGCCTGTTTTATAAATTGCATATTATTTTACCACTGAGAACATGGTTGGATAGCCACCCCTTGATTGTTAATATTATTCCATGCTTGTCCCATAATTATCTCTGAATATGACTTGCTCTGTTTGGACGATAATTACTGCTAGAATGCTTAGGACCTTGTTACTCAACTCAATCATGACCACAATGTGTTTTGTTAAAGAATAAATGTGTGAGTGATTTAAAAAGTGAAATTGGGTTCTTCAAAAATAAAAGAAAGAGATGCTTAGACGAGATGGATGGGTGTTTCATGTGTGAAATGCCAATATGTTGGGCTCGTACCTTGGTGGTTGAGCAAGGGTGGGAGATATCCATCTTGTCATGGTTAAGGACCGAGTTGATGTGTCATCTTGCCTAACCCAACCTTCGTGCAACCACTCGACCGTTGTATGCGGCAACGGCTTAGCATAAACCCCACTAGCAAAACTGTTAGTCTTCGGGTGTGCTGGTGAGCAACGGGAGCCATGGAAAAGGAGTGAGATCTTTGTGACTTAGGTCCCGGTTGAGACCTCGTTGGTAGGTCGTTAACCTCATGGTTGCTTCCGTGTGGACTAGTCAGTCTTAGCTAAGGTGGGTAATGGCTTTGTTAGGATCCGCACCGGCACTAAGGTGATCGTGCTGCGGTACCCTACCTGTGGGAAAAGTGTACAACCTTTGCAGATTTAAAACCTATCCAGGTAGCCGTGTCCACGGCATTGGACGAGTTACGGCTTTGTCACATAACTAGTACTTGGAGTTGGATGGTTTTTATGCCGTGTGTTGGATTTTGGAAGTGTCCGGCAGTTGTGCCGTGGGCTATGGCGAACGGGTAGTCCGGTAGCAATAAAATTTGGATCTTTTGTCTAGGATCAACCCCACTCAATGTTTCGGTTACTAAAGGAAATGCTTTGCGAAAACTCTTTTGAAAATGAACCCTTGCATGTGTTGAAATCTAGCTTTATTGCAAATGAACCTTAACCTCATCCTTGTTATATCCTGTGCATACTCTTGTTGTGTCCCCCTCCATGGATGGGGTTGGACTTGTTGAGTACTTTAGTACTCACCCTTGTTTTGTTGCTTCAAAGGAGGACCCGGACTACGTCGCCGAGGATCTCGAGTAGGAGGTCGTGTCCACACCCAACGCTGCCTGTGTGTTGGCCTTTGCAGGATGCTTCCGCTGACGCTTAGTTCCGATTGCAGTTCGGAGTCCAACTAGACTGCAACTTGGATCTGTATCGTTGTTGGTTTAGTTCTCCTTTGGGTGTGGCTTGCCCGCCCGCTCCTTCGGGAGCTGTATGGTTTATGAACCATCTGTTGAATAAATATGTTATCAGCCTCCTGGGACTGATATTTGTATCACATTTGGTCTCTAATTATGTGGGGACGCTTCAGATGTACTCCCTGGTCATCACCGAGGTGAGGCTGGAGAACCATCTGGGATCACCGATCATGTGATAAGAACAACCGGAGTCAATGAGCTATGTGTTCTCCAGGCCTCCGACCTGCTCAAATGAAAGGAGACCAAGGATGAGCAAATGTCTCAATACTAGGGTTAGAAAGTAGGTAGAATACCAGTGTTGAACCATTTGCTCAAGAGTGGGAATAGCAAAATCAACCATCTCTCGTCTCACTAGAGGACTACGGCCACCATGAGGGAGAAAACGTGGTCCGTTGTACCTCTGAGACTCAAAGCCATGGCCATGTTGTCCTAAGTCATATTGATCATGACAAGGAGCATGTCTGGCAAAACTGTGAGAAGGAGCTGCATGCACACTATCCACAAGACGAGGTGGAGGAGCTACCCTAGGCGCATGTACACCATAAGAAGGGTGGTACATGTCCTTGTTGCCCCACGCACGCTCATGCCTTAAAACTTTCTTCTTTCGAAAGCAAAACTCCTCAAGATGACCCCCTTTCTTGGAATACCCATAGTGGAATCGAGCAGGTTGTTTTGGCTGTGAATTTGCTTTGGGTTAGAGGGTTTGTTTCGGGTTGAGGATTCACACTTGGTTGTGGCTTGGCTTTGGGTGTTGGTAGGGGATGCTTTGGAGTCATATCAGGGAGTGTGTCAAGCTTGTTCTTGAGGTAATTTGGTTTTTCCACCCAAATGGCTTTCTTTGGGATTTTGGGTGGTGTCTTAATGAACACTCCATCTTGAACACACTCAGAGAGGTTTTTCTCACATTTTGCATTGGGTTGATCTTCACTCAGTTTAGATGGCTCACTAAGGGTGGAGGTTGCTTGTTTCTCTCTCTCACCACTATATTGACAACCTTCTTATCCAACCCATCAATAATCTTTTCATACAATCCATCAAATCTACACTGCTTGATAAGATTCCCAAGCCTAAAACCATCAGCCCTTTTAAACTCCTGAATCATCATACTCAACTGAGGTTCCCTACTTGACACCCAACTGAGAACTATGCACAAGTAGTGATTTTCATCCTCAGTATTTTGCAAAGAATGACTAAGTTCAGGACACTTTGTGCATTCAGGAACTTTAGATTTAGCAATTAAATCAGATTTCTCAAGAGCTTTAACCTTAGCACATGCATCATCAAGTTGAATCTGTAAAGTAGGGCAAGATTTGTAAACACCAAGTAAAACAAGTCTAGTCTTAACTTCATCTAAAGTAGCTCTAGTCAAATCAAGTTCATCTACAAGCAAGGCATGCTTAGATTGCAAAGAAGCTATACTAGACATGTGAACAGCACACTCATCTCACTCAACAACATCAGAAACAGTAGGAGCAAATTTGAGCATATCTATCTCAATCAAAACACTCTCCAACTTTGCCTTAAGCTCAACTCATTCACGAGCAGCCTTCTTAAGCAACTTATCTTGATTTAGCAGGCAACCATTAAGTTCTTCTACCTCTAAGGCAAGTTGTTTTAGAGTAGGCTTTACCTCTATTTCTGTGTTGGAGTCGCTTCCTTTGTCATCCTTCTTGGCATTGATGGCCATGACATAGCATGACATAGTGTGACAGCCCTAGTAATTAAGAAACTAAATCAAAGAGGCAACAGAGGGATTAAGTGATAAACTAGAGCTAACTCTAAGTTGCTGAGAGTTGAGAACCAAAAACACCTTAGATTTTGGCTAGATGTTAAAAACTTTCTCCCGTTGAAAATAACTTGTGAGGCCAATAAAAACAAACCTCATATAAGGACTTAAATTTTGGCCAATATAAAGTGGTAGACCTTTCCAAATTGAACACCTTTCCCTTCAAAGCACTTTTTCTGACTTTGAGCAGAAGGTGTTCCAAAATCGAGTAGAAGTTCGGTCAAATTTCAAGTCGAATCCAAAAACAGCTTTGACCGACATAACGCCAAAATTCCCACAATCCTAATTCCAAATCTATCAAGTTCCTTATATGTCAGCCTTTATAAAAGTTATATCCCACACCTTGAACTCCATCTTTTATTTTTGGAAATACAAGCACAAAGATCAAACTTGGTGAAGAAATACGCATTAAACACGACACCTTTGCACGACGCGCATCACGAGCATCATCATGCATAATTAAGCATCATGAGCATCATTTGTGCACAGTTGACCATCATGAGCATCATTTGTGCATAAATGGATGTTTTGTCCATGCATTGTTAAGTGCCCATAATTTTGTTATTTATTGGTGAAAAAACAAATTTATGAAGGAACCCCAATTTCTTCCATACAACGGTGCCCCAAATTATTTTATTCAAATACTATATACCATTTAGTGATTTTAAAATATTTTTACCAAATTTTTCAGAAGTATTTGCTTGCGCCAAAAATTCATTTAAAGTTCAGTTTTAGCTGATTTGTTTTGTCAGTTGTGTGAAAGCCATAATAGCTTTTGAGTTGATTCTTATGGTAATGGATTCTTCGTAATTTTATCTCTCAAACGAGTATTTTTGAGGAATTTTTGGACACCTGTAGCTAGGTCGTTTAAGGGAGCAAAGTAAATGGCTGAAAAATCCGCGGGCCCACATGGCAGTCGTCCCACCTTCAACCGCTCGCCACCAGCACGCCCGTCACTGGCATGCAGCCCAAAGATTGCTGGATTGGTCCCTCCCCAGCCCCTGCAAGGCTCCTCCTCCAGCCATAGGCCACCCGAGCACCCACCCACGTGCCCTCCCCCTCTCTCCCACGCCTCCCGTCGCCCTTGGTTGGCCGGCGCTCCTCCTAAACGGCATGAGTGCCACCAGGCGCAACACCTCCGACACCGCCCCTCACCGCCAATGCCCGTGCCCGGTGCTGTGTCACCTTGCCCATTCTTATCTCCTCATGCCTCCTCCTTAAAGGTAGCTCCTCCTCCAAGCCCCCTCTCCCCAAACCAAGTTTTTCCAATGAACTTCTCCATTGCTGAGCTCCGGACAGACCTTCAATCGCTGGCCGATTACTCCCTACTCCGGCCATCTCCCTTCGATTCCTCTCGCCCAGAGATGCACCACTCCCTCAGCTCCACCCTTAGCCCCTTCTCATCACCCGCCATCCACGAAATCGACGGGAATCGAAGCTCCCCCAAACTTCCAGGAACTTTTCACCCGCCACCCCTGCCTCTCCATGGTGCCCCATCTTCCAGCTGTCCTCATCCTCAACCAATTGCTCAAATGGAACCTAGGTGAGCTCCTAACCATGATGCTTGCGCCCGTTTTCCGTTTGCCTTAAGTTTCCTCCCCTATTCCCGGCGATGTCGACGACGTTCGCCGCCGCCGCGCGGAGCCCTGTGCGCCGCCCCCTTTCTCCCCTACCTATGCCGCGTCGGGGAAGCCCCTTGGCCTGGGCATGGTGCCGCCACCCTCTCCCTGCAGCCTCGCGCCTTCTCCCCCTCTCCCATGGCCGGCTCCAAGTGCATGACCGTGCCTGTGACCTGTTTGTGTACGTGATGACTGGAGGTAGAAGGAGAAGGATCCGATTGCTTTGTGGGATAGAAGTTCAGGGGGTCCAGTAGAAAGTTGCTGGATTTATGTTTGAAGGTGGGAAGTTTCCAAGGGTTAGAGTGTGAAATACAGGGGGTAGATTGAAAGAAATAGGGTAGATCTGAGAAGGGAAATGTTTTTCCAGGGGGTAGCTTGCAAAGTATTTTCGGGTTGGTTTTGTTTGCTAAAGTAAAACTGTTGCAAACTTTGAAAATGCATAGAAACTAGTAGAAAAATGCTAAAAATATGATTCTTGTTGTGTTGGATTCCTTGTGAAGTCTAGTTTATGTTAGAGCTGAGTATGTGCATGTTTATGTTTGATATTTTGTGCTATGATTTGTTTAGTCTAAAGGCCATTAAATGCATTATAAAACACCTAGTGCTCTAAAAATAGTGAAATCACTTTTGTTAGTTCACTTGTGATATGAATGTTCAAGATATGAAACTTGTGCTACTGATCTAGGTGATTTTAATGTGGTTTTAGATTTAAAATGCTTGAATGCTAGTTGAATCTTGTTATTTGCACTATAAATAGAAGAAAAAAATTTATAAAATAATAAAACCACCCCTATTGGCCTTTGTATTACACATCATGATTGATTTACATGCCTTTTTAGATTTAATATGTTAAATGGTAGTTTGTCTTATTTAACCTTTAGCCCCACATTAGAAATTGTATTTAGATTAATCTGAGTCTCATGATTGTGAAGTGTTGTTGCTATTAGTGCATTTCATTTCATGATCATCTTTCAGCAAATGATGTTAATCATGTCTTTTAGTATTACTTTTGACTTATGGTGCAAAGTAGCTTCTCTCATTGTGCTTGTGTGAGATATTGCCTTTAGCTAGATTGTGTTGTTGACAATTGATTGCATGCTTATTTAGTTTATCGTGCAATTAGTTTATCTCTTCGTTAGTGCATATTTGGTTTGGTTGATAGCTAGATTCAGTAGCTCTAGGACTTGTTTTTAGCTTTGTTATGCTTGGTCTTGAAGTGGTGGTTTACTTTTTTCTACAAAACTCGTAGGCATATCTAATTTAGTGTGTGCTTAGCTAATTGTGGACCAAATCCCGATTTTGTTTTTATGCTTGTACTATCTTTTAAAAGTAATGCCAACCATGTTACCTCGGGGATTTCTTTGGTAATCAGTTTGTGCTCATTTTCAATATATAGATCTTTGCTATTGTTTGGTTTCTATTTTTGTGCGCTAGTTATCCTCCCAAGTTTTCATGCATTCATGAGCAATTGCACTCATCAGTATCCTCTCTAATGCATACACACACTTCATTCCTTTAGAGAGAAAATTGTCGGAGAACGTAAACCTTGAGCCAAGGCTAGCATAAAAATCGAGAAGGCCAACCACTAAGCTTATAGTCGCTTACTGTTTAAAATGAAAATGTAACTAGGTGTCACTATGGGTTTATTTTAAGTTATCTTAGCATTTAGTAGAACCTATGTTTTACTGTTTAAAATGTTTAGTAGAACTAGTCGTCACTTGAGTAGTGTGAGTTATTAACTTAATCTTGCAAATTTACTTAGTCCTGGTTAGTCATAAAATGACCACTGGATAAAAGGAATGGCAGCAGGATAATCAACACTTTTTCTAGTAATGTTGTTCCTTAATGTGGTTTAATAAACTTAAAATATGATGAATAGTTAAAATGCTTAATAAATGTTGGAAAATTTACAGTAGCCTCTGTTAAGACTTGGGAACCTTCTGTAAAATCTGTAGATTCATATTGTCCCTGAAACCTGAGTTAAAAATAGATCCTTACAATCTGCCATAGGGTACTGTTTGAATTTTAATAATTTTTATAGAAGTCCAATGAGTCCCAAATTTTTACAATAACTCAATGATGACCTTAAGAAGCCTCGAAAAAATTTTCAGCCCCAGATAACACTTTATGCAACCAGAAACACTTTTGAAGTTAAAGCTAGTTAAATGGAATAAAAACCAATATTAAATAAGAAGGGTAAGATGAGCAATGCTAATTTAAGTTGTTTAATAATTCAGAAATAGGATAACTTTCCAAATGAATGCCAAGAAACACTAAAATAACACCACCTTTCTTTTATAGTTTCCAAGTTATTAAAATCTTATGTGTGTACACAATCAAACCAAGGTATCACGAAACAGAGTCCTCCCTAGAAACTCACGAACACAAATTTTCTCGATTCATGACCAAATGAACACCAACTGCCACCAAAATCAAACCAAGGTATCACAAGGTGGTAGAGGAGCTACTCCTAAGAGATCATCGCTCAAAGATTTGTCAAGCCACAGGAAATTCAAATCTTGTGAAGAACACCACTTTTTCAACCCCGAAACTTGAATCGCTCCGATCTATGAACTCGTGAGGTTTCAATCGAAAGCCTTCGGTGGAAGGGATCAACTCACGTCCTAGTTCACTTCAAATCAATCATTTTGATTCAAAACATCCCACAAATCACAAATCGAACAAAAACATGAGAGGGAAGGAGAGGAAGAAACAAGAACGCGAAGAACACAACGGGAATTGCACAAAGAGATCATCCCCCAAATCCCAAAGGACACGAGGAGGTTAGGACCTCCATTCCCGCAACAAACTTCAGTTCAATTACATGGATTAGATGCTCAAATCATCCGAGGACCTCTAGAGAGATAAACTAGAGAGAGAGAGATTAGACCCCAATGAACTGCTAAACTAGAGAGATAGCAGAGGTGCTGAAATAACCAGCCCCTATCCCTATTTATAGTCCAGGATGAAAGACTAAACTACCCCTACAACTACAACTAGGATAACTACCCACGCAAGGACATTTTGGTCCAAGTTTTTCTGCGCTCATCGGACGGACACGCCGCCTTCACGACTTTGCTTCGTCTCGACGCAACCTTCGCGATGACACCACATGCCCTCCATCTGGAAGCTCTGGCTGCACTAGGCTTGCCCTCGGTTTTGAGGCCTAAACCAGCAAACCTGCCTGTGCGGTGGTTTTGATGCCCAAACCACCCAACCCGTCCATCTTCGCTTGGCTGCCACGCGACCTCCTCGATGTCGACACATGTCTGGCCTCCGCCAAGCCTCCCGCTTGACTCAACCGACACCATCTCTAACCCGTCATGTTCTCTTGTTGTTCCGTGCACCATGTGGACCGCCCATGACTCTACCTGGACTCCTCGGATCCATCGGTCCAAGCCTACTCGCGTTCATCCTTCACCACCCTTGGTCCATCGGCATGAACCTTTGGCTTGATCTTCACTGCACACCATCGGCCGTCACACCGCATCCTACACCTGCACATCACCAGCCAAGAGCAACATCAGTCCAACACAACATTGTCAATCACTCATCATCCAAGGGTGACCACCATTGTTCCTCACTCGTCAGGGTCGTATCTGAAAAGGGAGTCCACCCATGCTGAGCTTGACCTCCGGACCTCATCCTCGATGGAGTCCTCATCAGTCCCGCCGTGGTCTGTGTACCCTATTATGGAACCAAAAAAATGTTACTGTTAGTTTTGATCCGTATTTAAAATGGAAAAGAAAGCATGTATTCATGACGCACCGAGGTGGCGTAGTTCTGTACCCGATGGAGCTGAAGACGGTCTGGCTGCACTATAAGCTCGATACTGCTGCGGGGCTGTGCTACGAAATTATAAGTTAGTATGAGGAATTGGACAACATTGTTTCAATGGAAAATGAGAAAGTAATGAACACGTACCTATCGGGGTCACGTACTATGGAACAGTTGACGTGCTGAGGGGGGCATACCAACACAATGCTAGTGGGATAGTCGATGGCTCGAGGGTGGATGCATGTGCTTGTGGTGCAGAAGTGGGGCTAGGGTATGACGGATGAATGGGTGGCTGAGTTGACGTACCGAGCTGGTGAGTAGGAGCTGGAGAGGATGAAAGGGGGTAGGCAGCCCGTGGTGGAAGCACGACATCTGAGCGACCACCACGGCAGCTGACAGCCCTCAAGGACCTACTGCAGACACCCAATGCCCTCCTGTACAGTGTCTCATGGTCCCTCGTAGTCATGTCATAAATGTGCTCGAGGTCGTACCTCAATGTCGTCTCAACCTTTGCAATAACATCGTACTTTTGGTAAGGACAGAGTTCAAGTTAGGCACACCACATGATGCAATCTGAGTAATAAATGATGCAGAAGCTTATCACGACATCGAAGTTCATGTCCCTCGAATGCGGGTACGTCTGCATCACAGGCATGGTCTACATCGGTGGCTGCCTCAAAACGTGCATGACCCGCACCCTGGTCCTCGGCAAGAACCACCACAGATATGCTTCGAAAGTGTCATCGTTGTGTGGACGGTCCTCGTGCACCACCTCCTCCGAAGCGGCCGCCCACATCTCGATCCACGGAACCATCCTCGAACCCCACAGGGTTGTAGGCCCACTACCACCCTGACGGATCCACCAAACATAACCATCGTGCAACGAGTTAGAGCAACGAAAAATCTCTATTACAAGGAGAATGATTGGGTAGGGTGTACCTATGAACAGCGACTGAGACGACGTGAGTAAAACAGACTAGGAAGTGCTGGTACCAGCCGAACTGCCTCATCACATAGTGCACCGCGTACTCCTCGATGTGGATGTTGTAGACCAGTGGCCTTATCATCATCCAATACTCCATGTCCCGAAGGCACAACAAAGAGAGCCCATGGGGGGCACAAGCGTGCACCTCCGCTGCGGTGTAGGGTCTCCACCTCACGTCGGTGTCAACAAGAGCGTTGAACTGACCGATGAAGTCAAAGTACATCTTCTTCGTCTGCACCCCAACCCATGATCCCTACAAAAAATAAATTCACGCAAAGGTTCACTAATGTAAACATGAAAGCATGCATCATATGAATTGAATAATTGTAGGTGTAGTACCGTACCTTCCTCAAGCACCACAACGACCCCATCGTGGGTCTGTCGACATCGTCATGGTCGAAAGGCAGCTCTAGGAAGGGGGCCATGTCAATCCGTGGTTGACCTATCAGGAAGCGCTCGTACGACCACAGCTGAAGCAGCAACAGACAGCCAACAAAGATGGGCTCCATCGAGTCTACCTTGCAGCAGCCCATGCAAAGGCCCCTGTAGGTTGCTGCCAATACAGCTGAACCCCAGTTGTACTGTGGAACCTCACAAGCGGGGCCTCCGCTATGGCCCTCATGTAAGGAAGTAGGTGATTAGGCATCGAGTTCCCCTGGGACGTGCAAAACATGATCCACCCGAAGAGCCACAGCAAGTACGCCTCCAAGTGCCGTGCAACTGTGGCATCATCGACATCGTCTGTCATGTAGTCGGCCTGCACAACAATAAAAGTTAGTTGACAAAATCACAAAAGTTAGAGAAAATGATATGAAAAGTCAGGTAACTAAGTACTCACACTGAACTACATGAGCCACTTCTTCATGGGCCAGTGTGTCGTGCTGAAGGTCCAGTATGGCTCGGCCCAATCGTTTGCTGAACGTGGGCAAACCGGGCCAACAACTCCTCACACCAGCTAGCTGTAACAACTCTACCTAAATTAAGTGCTTTTAACTCTAAACCAGTGATAAATCCTTAATTTAAGAAGTGAAATGACCTTTATAAACCTAAGAAGCTCTTTTTGGAGTTTGAATTAAAGCATGAATTTTCTTCATACAAACTTAAGTTTCTGCCCAAATAAGAGTTGTAAAACTTTTAAATTCCAACAACTTTTGTTAAAGGCACCTTGACTAATTCGGAGTGGAAGGGAGTCAAAAACAGCAATCCAAAAACAGTTTACTAAAGGACCCTGAAAATCTCTTAAGTCCTGGAATTCGAGTTTTCCTCCATCTTTGCAAGCTTTCATCTCCCATTTTCCTATCTAAACTCGAGTCAGAGCCTTAATAGAAGTTGTAGTACCTCGAGAGTGTTCCAACTTTGTTACACTAACCCAGATCCAAATCGGACCCGAACTTGTTCAAAATTCCGGTCAAAGTGAGGTAAACCAGTCAACTCACCCCGGGTGCCTTAAATCCTAAGTCTGGAATTCCAGATTTTTGGCTAACTTTGGTGTAAAATATCTTCGAATCCTCTCACAATCAAAACCGACACCTTAAACAAAGTTTGAAGAATGATCAGAGTTGAACAAGTTTGTTTAAGGGAGTTTCGGGAGTTGTGTTGAAAGATTCAGAGAAGGATCGCTCCAAAGCTGGTCGGGCTTGCTGCCCGAAGGGAGCCTCGACGCCCGCGCGCCCGAGCATGTTCGCTCGCGCGCCGCGCGCCGCGTGGCCACCGGCCACCGGCAGCTCGCCGGCGCCCTATCACCAGCGCGACAGCGACAGGACGAGAGCCACGGCGCCCAACCCGCGCCCGCGACAGGACGGAGCGAGCGCAGGGCTAGCCAATCGCCGGCTGCGCACGTGCCGCCTTCCGCCTGCCACGGCTCTGCTCCACCAACCCTGTTTCGCCCATTCGCCGAGAAAGCTGAGACGCCCCCGACGTCCCGCGCCTCCGCCCGCTCGCCCAAACCCCACGGTTGCCTTTCCGCCTCGCCTGCCCAACAGACCGGAAGCCCCAGACGCGCGCCGCCCAAGGCCAATCACCGCCGAAGACCACCCGAAGTTCCGCCTCCTCTGCCCAATGGCGTCGTCGGCCAATGGCCGCCTCACCCGAGCACTCGCTGCTCCCAGCCTTATCCTTTCCCCACCGGAGCCCTGCCTCAACCCTCCGCGCCACCCCGGCCCTATAAAAGGGAACCCCCTCACCGGCCATGCCACCCCTTTGCCACCGCCGCTTTCTCCTCTGCGCCCTGCTTTCTCCTCTGAGCCACCGCTTTCTCCCCGCGCTGCCGCTGAGCTTCCGTGGAGCTCACCCCCTTGCGCCACCCCCACACTCCGGCGACTTCGCAGCCACCCTCAAGCCGTTTCTCCCAACACACCAGCCGCCCGCTCCTCCACGTGGTACTCGAGCTTGCTGGTGTCCGCAAGAAGCACCGCCGCCGCTGGACCACCGTCGAAGTCTCGCTGCTGCTCAAGCGTTAGCGCGTACGACTCCCCACCCCAGCCTACTCCTGTTCGGCCCCAAAGCTTCACCAGTAGACCTGGAGGTAAGCTACTTAACCTCCCTATCCTTTTTCGTTCCGCCCGACCCCTGTCCTTTTTCGTTTCGCCCGACCCTTTGTTTCGGTTCGACCGACCCCTGTCCTTTTTCGTTTCGCCCGACCCCTTTGTTTCGGTTCGCCCGACCCCTTTTCTTTTTGTCTCGCCCGAGCCTGCCAAGTTTCGCCGACCCTTTCTCCGCCTCGCCCGAGGGCTCGGTTGTAACTTTTTCTTTGACCCGAGGGTATCGGTGAAATATTTTTCGGGGATTCCTCTGTGTTGAGTCTGAGGACCTCGGTACGGTTTTCCTTAAACCTGAGGGTCAGACCCTAAGTTTTCCCCAATCCGACCCTCTCATCTTGCTCTCCACCAACAGAAGTTGAACTCCCCCACCTTTCCTGTAGCTTTGCTACAAGTGTCCGTGTTAAAACATGAGTGTGTTGAAATAACCATCTAAAATGTTTAACCCTTGCATTGCATTTCTGTACCCCTTCAAAGGAGAGCCTGAACCGGAGCAAGACCCCGAGGACCCGCAAGCTTTTCCTGAAGGCAAGCCCCGGAGCATAAATTCCTATCTTTAGTTCATGCATTATTATTGATTACTTGATTGCGCATTTACGTTTCGAGGAGTTGTAATGGAACCTTAGATGCATAACTTAGTACCTTGTTTTTGAATACTAGTTGCTAAGGCCGAGTAGTTGCATTGCTTAATAGGTTTCGGTAAAACTCGAGTGATCTCCTGTCACTCGCGAGTTATAGGAGTTGAATGTTTCAGTTTTGTTGCAATTGTAAGGACGACGGATGGGGTCAGGCTTGTGTTCGATACTTGGTGGATTGCCCTGTCTGTCTAAATGAAAATGAACTAAGGTCGAAACGTGTCGGCGTTCGTGATCAAGTATTTGAAAGTACTAATCTCATACCTAGTATGGGATGGGGAATCCTAGTACCTGATTGAACTGGGGCGTGGCATACCCTCCGGCTGTCCTTGGAACGTCGTTCCCATGGTGCATCATGTGGGTGCAAGTGCGGTCCCAGTGCAGCAATAGGCCGGGACTGTGGAGCATTGCATGGCAAAGGAAGTTGGCCCTAAGACGTGCCTAAGGGATCGATGGGGACGGCTGACAAATGCAGCGACCCTTTGTGGTGCGCGGATGTCGTGAGATTAGGTTTGCCATGCATAGTTAATAAATTCGAATCGATTCGTCTGCCTCTCACAGATTGGGACTACTTGATCGCTATTCTGCACTGAGTAAAGATGGAACATGATGATGATTTTAATCTTGATGCTTGTTCAGTAATTGCTTGGAAACCATGTTTGTTTAGTATAAGTTGCTAATCTAGAATGGATAAAGAACATAGAACATGAGCTAAAATGTTGAAAGTAAGGACTGACTTTAGACGCTTTTGGCAAAGAAAACCCCAGAGCCAGAAAGCCTTGCATGTCTAGGTCTCGGTCGTGTCTTTCCGACGGGTCAGTCTTGCTGAGTACTAGTTGCTCAGCCTTGTTGTGGCTAATCTATTTCAGGTAATGCCAATAGTTTGGGTGTTGGTACCACTTGGCCGACCCAGCTTCCTCCAGGCTGGACTGTCAAGTGGGATCCTTCCTCGGATGGCGAAGGAAGGAATTTTTGATGTCACGATCGGCTCCGTCGTGATGTCATGTATCGACGTTTAGCTTCCGCTAGTTTTATTTGACTTCGAACCTTGCAAATTTTGGTCTAAATTTCGAAAACTCTGATGTAATAAAATGTGGAACTTGTTGTCATGATGGAATGTTGTAACCTCTGTGCTACTCACCTTCGCGTGAGCAATGCTTCTCGATCCTGTTATGTGGTTTATCGGAGGAAATCTGACGGTCGACCAAGTTGACTTGCTTAAAGTGCATAATTGCGTGTTAGGCGACTTCAATGCATTTTAGTCAGGTTAATTTGGGCGGTTCCGCCACAGCTGGCATCAGAGCTCGAAGCACAGTAAGGAGAACAACAAACCTTAAAACTCTTTTTCTAACTAAAATTTGCAAGAAGTAAAATCGAGAAGTTCGTAAGTTCGCTAAGGATGAGTTTAGTTCGAGGAGCCCTAGGGGATTTTGGGGTTGTTTTTAAGGTGGCTAATAGTTATTGGTTATCTTCTAACTTCCAGCACTTTTTAACACGTCTATCATACGTGTGCCGAAATCCGCATCGCGAGTATGCGAAGGGTGATGGGAATTCGATTCCAACGAGCCTATCATCACGGTTGTTTCGCCCACGTCTATTATACGTGCGCAGGTTCCGTATGTTAATACATGCGAAGGATGGTATGGTTCTATTCCAACGAGCCTATCGTCACGGTTGTTCACCCACGTTTGTTACACGTGTGCATGATTCCGCATCACGAGAATGCGAAGGGTTATAGGATTCTATTCAAAGGAACCTATTTCCACGGTTGTTGCACTGTCCATGCAGCGTTAAACGCATGGGTGCCATTTCTATAGTGAACAGTAATGATTGTGGACGCTTTCGTGAGTGCTGGCACGGAAGGTTCAAGCTGTGTTGTGTTTTTCTGCAGGTACACTAACAAACGTTGCGTTCGAAACGATGCCTAGTAACTCGACTAGTTATTATGGTGAGAGCCGTATTGTTGCCTTGCCACCGGCACTAACCACGTAAGTCCAAAGATTTTTGGCAATTATTTTTGGTTGAGAGGACGACTAGGACGTGCATGCATTCAGAAATAAAACCAAACTCGAGTACGTCGTAAAAAGTAATGCACCGCATTAAGGATTGTCTAGCTGTCCTTTTTCCGCCATGCTAACTCCCAAAGGTTTGTATAAGAAAGTTGTGTTAAAACTCCCAAGTAAAACTGCCACAAGGTACTACCATTTGGGTTGAGAGTTGTGATCAGTTTGGTGACCCCCTGTTGGCTGTTAGCCCAAAGTGCACACCAGCGGAGTTTCTGCTATTTCGACCACCTTAAGGACCTTTCCTGCGAGGAGTCCTTTAAGCAAAGTTTTTCAGAACTTAGTGAAGGACTTACTGGTAGAGTTTCAGCTTTGTTAAGTCTCTGGTTTGGAAGTTATGTTCAGTTTACCTTGACTCGGTCTGAAGAGTTCCGGCAGGTATACTTAATGGGAATCTGAGATTATCACCTTGTTGGGTTCTGTTCTAGCCCTACCTTTGAATACCAAACTTGTTACCCACTATCTAAAGAACATGCTGGTAAAATTTGAGAAATTTTTGGAGGAATACTTTCTGAGTTATGAGCTTTTCTCTAACTGCCAGAAATCTGTTTGATTTCCAAGTGTTAACCCCGTTTCTCACGTGACCCTCGGTTACAGATGGCGCAGCCCGTGCACGTTGCAGACGGTACGGAGGGCACCACCTACTCACGGTGCCTTCACTACGAGGGTTTTCCAGCTGTGTTGTGGGACACTCTGCGCTCTTTCGGGTACCAGTCGCCGCCGGTTTATGCGGGCCGTGCGTACCAGGACCACGGGATTCCGCGGAGCCGTGTACACGTGCGGGTAACCCCGCCTCCGGATCAGCCACAGTGGCCGCTGTTGGAGGTAGTGGCTGAGGGACACACGCTCCACGACGCCTGGGAGTTCGCAGCCTTGCAGACCTTGACCCAGTTCTGCCGGGCACACCCTCTTGAGATCGTGCTAGACCCGATTGGGTTGTTCCCTGCCCGGGATACGAGGGACCCGGACTAGTTGGATCGTATGGAGCATATGGACTTGCTTGGGCTTATGGATCCTTAGTGCACGATTTTTGTTTCAGCTCGTTGCCTGAATGTGTTCTACAGGATGGTTGAGCTGTAGAGCCGAGCAATGGCTACGGTGATTGGGATGGCAGTGGCCAACCAGGTTGCCTTGTCTACTGTGCAGAGTGGCATGGTGGACCAGTCGCTCGAGCTGGTACAAAAGGATGTTCAGATTGCTGAGATGTAGGACAAGATTACTCATTTGGAGGAAGAGATTGTGGATATGGAGCACGATATGGAGATCTTGGCTGACTAGTTCTATGATGTGAACATGGAGCTGGCGAACACCAATGAGCACCTGCAGGAGTATCACGATGAGCTTTAATGCCATCCACGCCTTAGAGGTGCAGCTGGACGAGCCGATGGCCCAGGAGGAGGAGCCTGAGGAGATCGAAGGCTTTTCGAGCATGGACTATGAGAATGCCTCACCGCAGCCTCCAATTGGTGATGCTCACTCTCCGGTCCTTAGCTTTGCCTCCGTGGGCAACCTCGACGACTTCTAGTTATGGCAAACTAGGTTGAGCGGTTCTATTTTGTTTTTGATTGTACTCCTCGGCGACCTATATTTTTGGCCAATGATGTAATAGGTTAGCCTTGAGTTGAGTACTCCTCCTGTATTTTAAGATCAGCAATGAAATGATCTTGGTGAAAACAGTTCCCTTTTGACTCGACTTCTGACCCTTGCGACACGCCGTGGATGCCAAGTTGTGTGGGTTTTAGTGCGGTGACCACACACCCGTCTCCTGTGGGCCTGTCCAAAGCTGACCGACCCCGAGTCGCGAGGTCGGACGCGCCCGACCCCTCGGACGGTCTCCGCCCCGCCCGACCCCTCGCGGCAGGTCTCCGCCTCGCCCGACCCCGTGTTGAGAAGCTCTGTATCGCCCGACCCCGGCAACAAAGGTCGGAATTAGTGAGACCCCGGGGATAAGGTTTTGGCTCGCCCAAGGGTATATGCAGACCAACCAAGGAGAAACCGGATCTTGTGGACCCTACAAAACGAGGATCAAAATACCTTTCCGATCGGTAACAAGGATAAAATGACGCTGCAGAAACAGGCCAGTTGCTAGCTAAGATTTGTGCACCTCCTTAATAAGGATATGTGTTGGGTTGCAAAAGTTGCATTTGCGGAATTAACACATACATTCCCACATTATTTGGAATACTTCTGAGGTTATGGAACTAATGGAAAGGTGAATCTTGCAGATGGCACATCGCACACGCTCCGGCTCCGTTCACAGTGGCAGCGAGGTGCCTGCCCCACCTCTGCCTTCGACCACCCTCAAGTCGATCTTGGCAGCCCAGACCGAGCTGTTGAGGCACATCGCTCAGGGGCAGCAGCAGCAGCCCCAAGGAGGAAGGGTCCATCCTCAGCCACATGTTGCTCGCTATGAGGATTTTCTGGGGACCCAGCCTCCTCTGTTTCACAAGACGGAGGACCCACTTGACGCCGATGCCTGGATTCGCGCTATCGAGTCCAAGTTCTCCCTTCTCACCGCATATTGCCCGGATGAGAACAAGGTTCGGTTCGCCGCGCAGCAGTTGCGTGGTTCTGCTCTCCTGTGGTGGGAACACTACCACGCCATGCAGCCGGCCGACCACGTCGTCAGCTGGGAGGAATTCAAGACGGCGTTCAGGGGCCATCACATCCCTGAGGGTCTTCTGGAGCGCAAGCTCAATGAGTTCCTGGCTGTCACCTAGGGAGGCCGCGATGTCCTGCACTATGCGCAGGCTTTCAACGACCTATGTCGCTATGCAGGCTATCATGCAGACTCCGATGAAAAGAAGAGGGACCGCTTCTGCAGAGGCTTGAGTTTGGAGCTCAAGGAAAGGCTGAACCCCATCAAAGTGGGTTCCTACAATGAACTGGTGAACCTAGCAATTTCCCAGGAAGATTGCATGAAGGCTCTCAAGGCCGACATGAAGAGGAAGGCCCCAATGCCGGCACCCAGCCTGCCTGCCCAGAAGTACAGAATGGTTCCCCCACAAGCGCCTCGCAGGCCCGCACAGCCTGGGAGATGGGTTGCTAGACCTCCATCGCAGGCAGCACCTCGTTTCCCCGGATTCCAACCGCAAGGACCCCGCCCTGCTCTCCCGATGCCACTGCGCCCGGTCACTGGAAACCGCTGTTTCACTTGCGAGAACTCAGGACACTTCGCCAAGGACTGCCCCCGCAACCAGAATCAACGACCCGGTCAGAGCAATACACTGGGCAATAAGGGGAAGAAGCCAAAGGTGCAGGTCCGACAAGGCAGGCTGAACTTCCCTACCCTTGCTGAACTTCCAGAGGGCGCACCAGTGATGACGGGTACCTTTTCTATCTGTGATCACCCCGTCCTTATTCTGTTTGATTCGGGAGCATCTCATAGTTTCATTGGGACTAGAATCAGTGCTAAGTGTGGGTTAGATTTCTGTCACACCAAAGGTACCTACATAATCTCTACCCCGGGTGGAAAGGTAGCTTCACACCAAGTGAGCCGCAAAGTACCTATCCAGTTAGGGAGAACCCTTCTTAAGGAAGACCTGCTTGCCCTTGGGATAGAAGGAATAGATGTTATCTTGGGTATGGATTGGATGACCCGACACCGAGTGACCCTAGATATCCCTGCCAGGGCAATCCATATAAATTCACCCAAGTATGGTAGCTCCACTATACACTTACCTCCCCGAGAGTGCCAAACTTCTTGTGCCTATCCCGTGTCTGAAGCCCATTTGGAAGATATCCCAGTAGTGTGCGAGTACACGGATGTGTTTTCAGACGATTTGCCGGGTATGCCGCCTGAGAGGGACATCGAGTTTGCCATTGAGTTGCAACCAGGTACCGCCTCAATTTCAAAGAGACCATACCGGATGCCCCCAGCCGAACTGGCAGAAATGAAAACTCAGTTGCATGATTTGTTGGAGAAGGGTTTTATTCGCCCAAGTACATCACCTTGGGGTTGCCCCACCTTGTTTGTGAAAAAGAAGGACGATAGTCTGCGAATGTGTGTGGACTACCGACCTCTCAATGCGGTGACGATAAAGAACAAGTACCCCCTACCCCGCATTGATGTTCTATTCGACCAATTAGCTGGAGCTAGAGTGTTTTCCAAAATTGACCTTCGTTCTGGCTGCCATCAAATCAAGATCCGCCCGTGCGACATTCCAAAGACTGTCTTTTCTACACGATATGGACTCTACGAGTACTTAGTCATGTCGTTTGGGCTTACTAATGCACCGACTTACTTCATGTACCTCATGAATTCGGTGTTTATGCCCGAACTCGACAAATTCGTCGTGGTATTCATTGACGACATCTTGGTGTACTCGAAGAATGAACAAGAACATGCAAAGCACCTACATACTATACTCCAACACTTAAGAGACCACCAACTCTATGCCAAGTTCTCTAAGTGTGACTTTTGGCTAGACAGTGTTAAATTCTTGGGACACACCATATCCAGAGATGGTATAGCAGTAGACCCAAGCAAGGTGCAAGAAGTAATGGACTGGAAGCCGCCCACTTCAGTTCATCAGATTCGAAGTTTTCTTGGTTTAGCCGGTTACTACCGTCGCTTCATCCCTGACTTCTCAAAAATAGCTAAGCCAATGACGGAACTGCTGAGGAAAGGGAGTAAGTTTGTGTGGAGTGACAAATGTGAAAAAAGCTTTCCACACCTTGAGGCAATTATTGACTTCTGTGCCAGTTTTAGCTCAGCCCGACACCACTAGGCCATTTGATGTGTATTGCGATGCCTCTGGCACTGGACTTGGTTGTGTTCTTATGCAAGACAGCCGAGTCATTGCCTATGCCTCGCGAGCGTTACGGCCACATGAGTTGAACTACCCTACTCATGATCTTGAGTTAGCGGCAGTCGTTCATGCTCTAAAAATGTGGAGGTATTATCTCATGGGAACCCGATGCAACATCTATACAGATCACAAGAGTCTTAAGTATATATTCACTCAAGCAGACCTCAATATGCGTCAGCGGAGATGGTTAGAATTAATCAAGGATTATGACCTAGAAGTGCATTATCACCCAGGAAAAGCCAATGTAGTTGCAGATGCACTCAGCCGCAAGATCCATTGTAACTGCTTATCGGCGGTTAATTATGCCGAGACCCTCTGTCACGAAATGGCTAAACTCAACTTGGAAATTGTTCCACACGGCACCTTAAGTCATATTTCTCTGGAGCCCACCCTGCTTGACCAAATAATTCTAGCACAGCTAGAGGACAAAGAGATAAACCTGATCAAAGCGAAACTTGCACAGGAGGACAAAGGATATAAACATTTCCGACGGGATTGGAAAGGAGTGGTACTTTATGAAACTCGACTTGTAGTTCCAAATGATCCCGAGCTTAAGAAACAAATTCTGGACGAAGCACACCTATCCAAGTTCTCAATTCACCCCAGCAGTACCAAGATGTATCACGACCTCCGACAAAATTTCTGGTGGAGTGGGATGAAACCCGACATTGCTCGATATGTTTCAGAGTGCGATACCTGTCAGCAAGTTAAGGCAAGCCACTTGAGGGTAGCTGGCCCCTTGCAGCCGCTGCCTATTCCCTCGTGGAAATGGGAAGATGTAAGCATGGACTTTATAGTCGGACTACCCAATACCTCCCGCAAGCATGACTCCATATGGGTTATAGTAGACCGACTAACCAAAACGGCACATTTCCTTCCAGTACACACCACCCACACCATACAGAAATATGCAGAACTGTACCTTGATCGGATTGTTTCCTTGCATGGTGTACCTAAAATGATCATCTCTGATCGAGGTAGTCAGTTTGTAGCACGCTTTTGGGAGCAGTTGCAGTTTTCACTTGGCACGAAATTGATCCGCAGTTCCACATATCACCCTCAGACCGATGGGCAAACAAAAAGGGTTAATCAGATTTTGGAAGATATGTTGCGCGCCTGTGCTATTCATTATGACAAGAACTGGGATAAGTGTTTGCCATTAGCGGAATTCTCCTACAACAATAGTTACCAAGCTAGCCTGAAAATGGCACCTTTCAAGGCCTTGTATGGACATAGATGCCAAACCCCACTGAGCTGGTCGCAACCCGGAGAGAGAACGGTGTATGGACCTGACCTGGTCATAGAGGCCGAAGAAAAAGTGAGAGTCATCCGCGAAAATCTCAAGGCCGCCCAATCTCGACAGAAGAGCTATTCCGATCAAAGAAGAAGACCCATCCAATTTAAGGTTGGAGATTTTGTATACCTACGGGTTTCACCGACCAAAGGTGTACAACATTTTGGAGTAAAGGGAAAGTTAGCTCCGTGCTATATTGGTCCCTACGAGATCGTAGAGGCGTGTGGACCCGTAGCGTACCAAGTTAAACTTCCAGAGAAGATTGCAGCGATACACGATGTTTTCCATGTCTCGCAACTCAAGAAGTGCATCAGGATTCCAACTGAGATCATTACCCCGGAAGAATTGGAGATTGAACCCGATTTATCGTATAAGGAGTATCCAGTTAAGATCCTCGACCGGAAGGAAAGACATACTCATCGGCAAATGGTCAAGATGTACAAAATTCAGTGGAGTAACCATACGGAAGACGAAGCGACGTGGGAGACGGAAGAATATCTCAACGCTAACTTCCGCGGTTTTCTTTTCGATCAAGGAGGTACGTTGCACGAGCCACACTAGTTCTTTCTGGACTTGAATCTTGGGGCGAGATTCCTTTAAGGGGGGTAGGCTGTAACAACTCTACCTAAATTAATTGCTTTTAACTCTAAACCAGTGATAAATCCTTAATTTAAGAAGGGAAATGACCTTTATAAACCTAAGAAGCTCTTTTTGGAGTTTGAATTAAAGCTTAAATTTTCTTCATAAAAACTTAAGTTTCTGCCCAAATAAGAGTTGTAAAACTTTTAAATTCCAACAACTTTTGTTAAAGGCACCTTGACTAATTCGGAGTGGAAGAGAGTCAAAAACAGCAATCCAAAAACGGTTTACTAAAGGACCCTGAAAATCTCTTAAGTCCTGGAATTCGAGTTTTCCTCCATCTTTGCAAGCTTTCATCTCCTGTTTTCCTATCTAAACTCGAGTCAGAGCCTTAATAGAAGTTGTAGTACCTTGAGAGTGTTCCAACTTTGTTACACTGACCTAGATCCAAATCGGACCCGAACTTGTTCAAAATTCCGGTCAAAGTGAGGTAAACCAGTCAACTCACCCCGGGTGCCTTAAATCCTAAGTCTGGAATTCCAGATTTTTGGCTAACTTTGGCGTAAAATATCTTTGAATCCTCTCACAATCAAAACCGACACCTTAAACAAAGTTTGAAGAACGATCAGAGTTGAACAAGTTTGTTTAAGGGAGTTTCGGGAGTTGTGTTGAAAGATTCGGAGAAGGATCGCTCCAAAGCTGGTCGGGCTTGCTGCCCGAAGGGAGCCTCGACGCATGCGCGTCCGAGCATGTTCGCTCGCGCGCCGCGCGCCGCGTGGCCGCCGGCCACCGGCAGCTCGCCGGCGCCCTATCACCAGCGCGACAGCGACAGGACGAGAGCCACGGCGCCCAACCCGCACCCGCGACAGGACGGAGTGAGCGCAGGGCTAGCCAATCGCCAACCCTGTTCCGCCCGTTCGCCGAGAAAGTTGAGACGCCCCCGACGTCCCGCGCCTCCGCCCGCTCGCCCAACCCCCACAGTAGCCTTTCCGCCTCGCCCGCCCAACAGATCGGAAGCCCCAGACACGCGCCGCCCAATGCTAATCGCCGCCGAAGACCACCCGAAGTTCCGCCTCCTC
Organism: Setaria italica; assembly: GCF_000263155.2. Taxonomy (NCBI): domain Eukaryota; kingdom Viridiplantae; phylum Streptophyta; class Magnoliopsida; order Poales; family Poaceae; genus Setaria; species Setaria italica. The sequence goes on along the minus strand of NC_028453.1, from coordinate 25,081,196 downwards.
TGCCCAATGGCGTCGTCGGCCAATGGCCGCCTCGCCCGAGCACTCGCCGCTCCCGGCCTTATCCTTTCCCCACCGGAGCCCCGCCTCGACCCTCCCCGCCACCCCGGCCCTATAAAAGGGAACCCCCTCACCGGCAATGCCACCCCTTTGCCACCGCCGCTTTCTCCTTTGCGCCCTGCTTTCTCCTCTGAGCCACCGCTTTCTCCCCGCGCCACCGCTGAGCTTCCGTGGAGCTCACCCCCTTGCGCCACCCCCACACTCCGGCGACTTCACCGCCACCCTCAAGCCATTTGTCCCAACACACCAGTCGCCCGCTCCTCCACGCGATACTCGAGCTTGCTGGTGTCTGCAAGAAGCACCGCTGCCGCCGGACCACCGTCAAAGTCTCGCCGCTGCTCAAGCATTAGCGCGTACGACTCCCCGCCCCAGCCTACTCCTGTTCAGCCCCAAAGCTTCACCGGTAGACCTGGAGGTAAGCTACTTAACCTCCCTGTCCTTTTTCGTTCCGCCCGACCCCTGTCCTTTTTCGTTTCGCCCAACCCTTTGTTTCAGTTCGACCGACCCCTGTCCTTTTTCGTTTCGCCCGACCCCTTTGTTTCGGTTCGCCCGACCCCTTTTCTTTTCGTCTCGCCCGACCCTGCCAAGTTTCGCCAACCCTTTCTCTACCTCGCCCGAGGGCTCGGTTGTAACTTTTTCTTTGATCCGAGGGTATCGGTGAAATATTTTTCGGGGATTCCTCTGTGTTGAGTCTGAGGACCTCGGTACGGTTTTCCTTAAACCTGAGGGTCAGACCCTAAGTTTTCACCAATCCGACCCTCTCATCTTGCTCTCCACCAACAGAAGTTGAACTCCCCCACCTTTCCTGTAGCTTTGCTACAAGTGTCCGTGTTAAACATGAGTGTGTTGAAATAACCATCTAAAATGTTTAACCCCTGCATTGCTTTTCCGTGTAGAGTTGAATCTCGCCGATGGAACGTACGAGCTTCATCCGGCACTGGAAGAAGACCCCGCCGAGGAACTGCACCCCTTCGAAGGAGAGCCCGAACCGGAGCAAGACCCCGAGGACCCGCAAGCTTTTCCTGAAGGCAAGCCCCAAGGCATAATTTCCTATCTTTAGTTCATGCATTATTATTGATTACTTGATTGCGCATTTACGTTTCGAGGAGTTGTAATGGAACCTTAGATGCATAACTTAGTACCTTGTTTTTGAATACTAGTTGCTAAGGCCGAGTAGTTGCATTGCTTAATAGGTTTCGGTAAAAGTCGAGTGATCTCCTGTCACTCGCGAGTTATAGGAGTTGAATGTTTCAGTTTTGTCGCAACTGTAAGGAAGACGGACGGGGTCAGGCTTGTGTTCGATACTTGGTGGATTGCCCCGTCTGTCTAAATGAAAATGAACTAAGGTCAAAACGTGTCGGCGTTCGTGATCAAGTGTTTGAAAGTACTAATCTCATACCTAGTATGGGATGGGGAATCCTAGTACCTGATTGAACTGGGGCGTGGCATACCCTCCGGCTGTCCTTGGATCGTCGTTCCCATGGTGCATCATGTAGGTGCAAGTGCGGTCACAGTGCAGCAATAGGCCGGGACTGTGGAGCATTGCATGCCAAAGGAAGTTGGCCCTGACACGTGCCTAAGGGATCGATGGGGACGACTGACAAATGAAGCGACCCTTCATGGTGCGCGGATGTCGTGAGATTAGGTTTGCCATGCATGGTTAATAAATTCGAATCGATTCGTCTGCCTCTCACAGATTGGGACTACTTGATCGCTATTCTGCACTGAGTAAAGATGGAACATGATGATGATTTTAATCTTGATGCTTGTTCAGTAATTGCTTGGAAACCATGTTTGTTTAGTATAAGTTGCTAATCTAGAATGGATAAAGAACATAGAACATGAGCTAAAATGTTGAAAGTAAGGACTGACTTTAGACGCTTTTGGCAAAGAAAACCCCAGAGCCAGAAAGCCTTGCATGTCTAGGTCTCGGTCGTGTCTTTCCGACGGGTCAGTCTTGCTGAGTACTAGTTGCCCAGCCTTGTTGTGGCTAATCTTTTTCAGGTAATGTCAATAGTTTGGGTGTTGGTACCACTTGGCCGACCCAGCTTCCTCCAGGCTGGACCGTCGAGTGGGATCCTTCCTCGGATGGCGAAGGAAGGAATTTTTGATGTCACAATCGGCTCCGTCATGATGTCATGTATCGACGTTTAGCTTCCGCTAGTTTTATTTGACTTCGAACCTTGCAAATTTCGGTCTAAATTTCGAAAACTCTGATGTAATAAAATGTGGAACTTGTTGTCATGATGGAATGTTGTAACCTCCGTGCTACTCACCTTCGCGTGAGCAATGCTTCTCGATCCTGTTATGTGGTTTATCGGAGGAAATCCGATGGTCGACCAAGTTGACTTGCTTAAAGTGCATAATCGCGTGTTAGGGGATTTCAATGCATTTTAGTCAGGTTAATTTGGGGGGTTCCGCCACACTAACTGGCACACCCACCATGGCAAGAGCCCTCCTAGCACAAGGAAGTCCAAGTAAGAGGGAGACGTCCTCAAGTGTGGAACCCATCTCCCCCCCTGTGAGGTGGAATGTGTGCGTCTCGGCCCCCCACCGGTCTAGAAGAGCTGCTACCAGTGACATGTCGAAAGGGAAGCGTGTCAACTTCTCCACCCCCCCCCCCCCCCCGCGCGTCGGCGTCGACCATGTCTCCCTGAACCAACCTCACTAGAGGTAGGAGGCCCGCAGCACGTAACATGTACCATGCATACCATTTATTAGTTAGAACAATGCAATGTTAGAACTTACCATTTATTTAACTAAGTACAACATACCTCGGAATCCAACGGGCGTCGATCCGCATTGTTGAAAGCAGGACACGTGCCTGAAGAATGTCGAGGTTCACAACCCATACGGCAGACATGAACGACCTGTGAAGGTCGTCCAAGGTAGGGTCGAGCAACTCTAGGGTCCGATACCCCTCTGGAACCTCCTGCGCCATACTTGCAACACAAAAAAAATAAGTACACGCCCAAAATAATAACAGAGGAAAAACATAAATGAAATAAAATGCACTAGATATGAGATATTGCAAAGGTAGCATAAATAAAATAGTACACGATATGCAAATATTACAATATCTTACTACTACAACTTAGGTTACATTCCACAATCTAAAAAATACAGGAGTCTCTCGACATACAACAAATATCACGAATAACATTACATATGACAAGGTTCACCTAACGTACAAGTTCACAAACATACAACAATGACTTCACAAACATACAACACAACGAGTTCACAAACATACAACACATGAATCACAGAAGCCCGTCGTTATTGCTACATGCACGACGACCCTGACCACGCACTGCAGCATATGCGTCACCCCTTGATGGTCCAGCTTGGCTACTCCCGCCTCCATATGTCATTGCAGGGCAGTTCTTGTAGGTGTGACCGGCTTCATGGCACTTGGAGCAGAGGTAGACATCAGGACCGGCTTCAGATTGATCCACGTTGTTCCGAATGCGTCTGTTCTTGCGTCGCCCGACCCTTTGGAACATTTTTTATCAGGGTCAGGAATGTAGCGCGCGGCATTACTAGGATTGTTTATGAAGTTTCCTAGTAAATGATATCCATAAACCTCGTTCCTCCAAGTGTGCTATATAGTTTCCTTCAGGAAGTAATGCGACACGAACTGATGAGGCTGAAGTCTCCCTGCCTCGATACATCCAGCAATGACATAGGTGCAAGGCCTATGCAGCAACCTTGGCTTCTGGCAAGATCAAACACACCCTTCATTGGTGATGATGCACTCCTGTGTGTGCTTCTCGCGCCTCCCCCCTAGTTGACCTTTGTCATAGCAAACAACCAAGAACCGCCGTTCCATGGCTCCCACTTCATTAACACGATGCTTATGAGCCTTCTTAATCGTCTCCTCGATGTACTCTGTCATTTTGTACCCATAAATTTTGTGATTGTCACGCATTGAGTTATCAGCCACCTCGTACCTTTCCTTAAAGTACTTCATGGTGCGGTACAAGAAGAATTTCACGATACCAACAAGGAGCAGTCCCCGAACACCGCACAGGACCCAGTTGTAAACCTCAGCTAGGTTTCTAGTCATTATACCCCATCGAGCACCTTCCTCGTCATAGAGTAATGCCCACTTTTCCTCCAGCTCATGCTCAATCCACTGCGAGAATGTGGCGGATCCACTTTGGATTAGCTTGATTAAGCAGGGTTAAGCTGCCTAACATGCGACACTCCTGCCTAAACCGAGTTAATACGAAGTGCCGTCGGATTTCATCCGATTTAACCACTTGAACAGGATCGAGTTTAGCAAACCCACACGAAGGTGAGTGGTTCCAGAGAGTACAACGAGTCCATTGAGTTAGGCAAATTCACCGATTTAGTTCGACCATAAAATCCAACATCAGAGTTTTACAAGATTCAAAGAAACAACAGAGAAAACACTAGCGGAAGACTTCGTCGGGGTCGGACATCCCTGGTGAGGCCAACCGGGACATCACTGGTTCCTCTCCTCGCCATCCGAGGAAGGATCCCACTCGACCGTCCAGCCTGGCGGAAGCTGGGGCGGCCAAGCACCAACCAGAGAGGGGTCGGGCGCAGCAACCTCACCTGAAAAACAGGAGCCACAACAAGGCTGAGCTACTAAGTTCAACAAGACTTAACCGATAGGAGTAAAGCCACTCCTCCTTCTAGACATGCAGGGCTTTTTGGCTGAGGGGTTTGTTTGCCAAAAGCACTAAGTACCCCTATTTTCAAGTTTTAGCTCCGGTTCTAGGTTCATTTACCAGTCTAGGTTGTGCCACCTATTCTAAGCATTCATAGAACCAAACAAGGGGTATAGATACATCAATAAACATGTCATCATCAGATTCCTCATTTACTCAGGGTGACATAGCGATCAAGCAATCTCAAACTGTGAGAGGCAGATGAATCGATTCGAGTTCTTTAACCATGCATGGTGAACCTAGCCTCACGACATCCGCGCACCCGGAGGTCGCTTCCTATGTCGGCCTTCCCCATCAATCCCCGAACCCGTGTCGGGCCTATTTCCTTTGGTGCAAGGTTCCACAGACCCGGCCTCTGCCGTCCTGTGACCACGCCTGCCACCACGTGCGACAACCAGCAGGGGAAACTCCGTTCCAAGAACAATGGGGCGACCGCTCACGTTCTAGGTTCAATCCGGTACTAGGCTTCCTCATCCCATACTAAGTATGAGGCTAGTACTTTCAAACACTTGATCACGAACACCACCACTGTCGGGCCTTAGCAAGATTTTATAGACAGACGGGGCAACCATCCGACCACCAAAGAGTTACCAAAACCCTGCCCCATCCATCGTCCTTACAGTTATAACAGGAGAGTAAACATGCAACTCCTACAACTCGCGAGTGACAGGAAATCACTCGACTTTTACCGTCTCCTAGTTAAGCAATGCAACTACTCGGTCCAACAGCTAGTGCTCAGATCATTGGGATGACTAAGTCATGCATCTAGGGTTTCACACAACTCCTATACGTAAATGCACAAGCATATTACAGAAGGCATGCGCAAGTCTGGTAAAACACTCAAGGTTTTCATGCAACCGGGGCTTGCCTTCAAGCAAGGAGGACGGGAACTGCTCGACTTCGGAGGCGACTTCGGCTTCGGAGGACAGGAGCTCGGCTACAGCTTCTTCTTCTGGCGCCGGGTGAAGCTCGTAGAAGCCGTCGGCGAGGTGCAGCTCTACACGAATGCAATGCACAAGTTAGCATAGACGGTTATTTCAACAGCAACACTGACTCGCCTGAGCCCAGAAACTTGCGACAAAGAGTAGGAGGTTATGGTGGTTCAAGAGAGCTGATGATGATTAAGAGGTAAGGGTAGGAAAGGAACTTATGATCTGATTCTTGAACTAGAGGATGCGGGAAAAACTAGGGATCCTCAGACGCAAGCGCTGAAGGGTTCCTAAGTTTTACACATACACCCTCGGGTTGAAGAAAAAGACCACAGCCGAACCCTCGGGCGAGGCGAATAAGGGTCGGCGGAACAGATAGGGTCGGGCGAGACGGAACCGGGGTCGGGCGGATAGGAGGGGTAGGGCGAGGCGGACTGGGGTCGGCAACTCACCTTCTTCCTGAAAGGAAAGCTTGGGGTCGGGAAGAAGCAGACTTGGGCGGAGGGACTAAAGCTTCGAACAAGGGCTAAGACTGGGAATGCTATGGCGGCGGCGGTGCTTCTTGCAGATCACAAGAGAGCGTTTACGCAGCACGGAGGAGCAAGCTTTGGAGAAAAACTAAGGGAGAAAGCTGAGAGCAGAGTTCCTCAGGAACTAGGTGTGCGGTGCTAGGAGCTTGAGCAAAGAGCGAAAGAATGGCTAAGGCAACAATGGCGGAGGGAACTCCGGCGACGGGGGCATTCCTTTTATAGCCGCTGGAACAGAGGAAAGGAAGCGGCGCGGGAGAGAGAGAAGGGAAGCGGCGCGAAGGCCGGGGAGAAGCAATGGAGTGCTCTGCCGTGGCGGCGATTGAGCGAAGAGGGCGGTGGTGCAGAACTCCGGGGGTGACGCCAGCGATCATTGCGTTCTGCCGTCAGGGCAGCGTAGGAGCGGGTAGACCGGTGGTTGAGATTTGGCAGAAAGCGGGCGTCGCCGTGCGGAAGATTTGATAGAAGCGACCGGTTTAACGGTGCTAGAATCGAGGGCGCACAGGTGAGAAGACAGGCAGCTTGCGGGCGCGGGCGAGAGCACGGAACAACAGATTGTCGGGCGGCTTCTGACAGAGCGGGGGAAAGGAGCTGTCGCGGCCGCGGTTGGGGTTGGCGATAGAGGAATCGTCGCGTAGCGAAGACCGGGCGGCGCGACTGTGGTCGAAGGGACGGAAAAGACGGGCGACATCGGGCTCTGGGGCCGGGATCTGGCGGCGTGATGATGGGCGCGGGAGGCGAGGCTCTGCAGAAAGGGTGCAGAGGGGCTTCCGCTGCCATTGGGGAAGTGGGCGCGAGAACCCACTCGGTCGCTTGCCAGAGACAAAACTGAGCAGCAAGTGTCGGAGAAGACGAGCCACGCGGCAGGAAGACTCTGAGGCGGCCATGCAACTCGAGTGCGGCTGTCGCGGGGGATCTGGGAAAAGATCTCGCGGGTCCACCGGTGGATAGAACGGATGGTTGAGGAAGATTAGCAGGATCCGACGGTGGGCTGTGCTTGCCGGGGTCGGGAGAGGAACGAAGCGGAGAGGGGTCGGATCTCAGGGGTCGGGACCGGGCGGGTAGCTGAGGACTCGGCGCGGGAAAAGCAAGGTAGATGACTAGGATCCAGGGCTCTGATCAAGACTAGCTGGGAAGGTTTAGGGGTCGGTCGTTACAGAGAAGCTCTTGATGGACCTTCCCCGTCTTCGCCTGACATTCGAACCATCGAATCTGACATCCTCCAAAGACACAGGGTGCTCGGCCTCGCTGTTTACTGACCTCTTGCTTAGGTCTTCAGATTGTTTCTTTGTAAGCTTATCAAGTTTCTTCCACAGTAGGTTGAATTTTCTCTCTGATGATACATAGCTGCTTGAACATTTTCATAAGGGTCTTGTTCTTGAATAGACTATGGAAGTTTGCCCCCATATACCTCATGCACCACCTACTCTTCAAGTCTGGCCATATCGGCACCCTGAAACATTCCACACTGCCATTTTGTAGGTCTTTGATTGCTTGTAGAATGTCTTTGTGCCGACCAGAAATTAGACAAACACCATCCACGTCCTTCACAATCATCTGCTTCACCCTCTCAAGGAACCAATACCAACTATCTCCAGACTCCTCTACAAAGGCGATCGCCAGCGGCAACACTTGATTGTTACCGTCGGACGCAGTAGTTGTCAAGATTGTGCCTTTATACTTTCCAGTCAGAAATATGCCATTAATACAAATGACTGGGTGACATTGCTCAAAAGCCTCAATGCAAGGACCCCAGACCAAGAATGACTGCTGCAGCACCTGTTTGCCTAAAAACTGAGCACATGGATAGGTTTTCAGGTCGTAGTAGCTTCCTGGGTTCCACTGGCATATGGTGTGCAGCAGGAGAGGGAGGTTGTTATACGATACTTCGTATGTACCCCACTTCATCTCCAACGCCTTCTGCTTGGCTCGGTAAGCTTTGTGATAGCTAATCTTATACTTGAACTTCTCCTCTATGGCACAAATAATCGACTTGGGCTCGAAGCTGGGATTCTCCACTATCTGAGGATACATGTATTGAGTAACAAAGAGTGAGGTTGCGGTGTGTTCCTTCCAATTCATCCAGTAAGCATTGGTGCTCAACCACTTTAGTCACCTCCCAGTAATCCTTCCACTTCCCCTTGTATGCCGCTGCAAAGATAAAGTGGATCATCGCTTCATAGCTACCTTCACCTCATCCCTACTAGGGATAAAGCACCCACGCAAACTTCATTCTCGCTGTACTCTCAAGGAATATTTTCTCCTACATTGACCTGTAGGGCGGAATGGTCAGAAGTTGACTAGTTCCACGGGACAGGGTAAGCATCTTTCTCATCTAACGGGTCATCATCCATGGAACCATTAGCCTCTTCTCCTTCCCTCTCTACCTGCTCAACTAACTCAGGGATGTCTTCCTCCTCATCAGCCTTCCCATTTGGCTCACGGATTGCATTATCATCCTCTGCATCTCCCTCTTCTGCCCCATATTTATCATCCTCTTCATTTTACCCATCAGTACTCTCCACATCTTTCTCGGCTTCAACTTCAGCGCCTCCCACTTATTCTTCCATCTGACTGCTAGACCCAACCTTTGTGAACACTTGTACATACAATATGAGCGGTAAACCACGTTTCGTGCAACCATTTACATAAGCCCAGTAGTTCTGGGTTCCTTCAAGCGGGATCAGCTCCCAAAAGTTTATGTCAAGCCATCTCCTCACTATAGCCCTAACAAACAGATCCACTTGATCTCTATCAAGATCGAAAGCCTTACAAAGCCACTTGCATATGCCTCCCCAAGTCCTCTCTCTTGCTCTTGGTAAATACTTGCAGAACAACTGAAATCCGCTCAAATCTACCCCTTCTGGACCATATCTAACCTTCCCCATACCATAGAACACTTGGAAATATAAAATTTCCGACATGCCTACCAATATACATGACACGAACAGTGAAAGTTATTCTCAATAACTTAAATCAGTTAACTCCAACGATACCTACATTTCAATATACGATACAAACATGTAATTCTATCATCGACAGTAATAACTATTTTAGAGTAATCAAAAATTACGAACTAATTCATTTTATTTTACCCGATGAATGTACACGAGACTAGCAAAGGCAATTACTAAATGTTACTACATTAATCTAACCCTAAACATCGGGTATATACGTGACAAGAACAAAAATCCTAACTAAATCTAATAATTCCAAGTACCTCTGAAACAACTACATTCTGAATACCTATACATAATATAACCCTACCATTGCAAATAATATTCATCTAAAATTAATCTACATAAATCAACAAACTAATTTTATTGTCAACTAAATACCTAAGCTAAATCCACTAAACTGACTGAGCTACATTTTCCTATGTCTCAAATCCACTAGACTAACTAACATATATTTTTCTATGTCTCAAATCCACCAAAATGAACTAAACTAACTACTAGATCTATCTAATGCTAGATCTATCCACTAAACTAATTAAACTAACTAAACTACCAACGAAGCGAAAAAATACCTCAAACTACTAGATCTATCTTCTCTCGCTGGCTGGCGCTCTGGCTCACTCTCGCTCTACCTCTCGCACGCGCACAGACGCAAATGAACTGGCGCTCTGGCTCTCGCACGCGTGAAGGCGCAAATGAAATGGGCCAAGCGCCCGGGGCAGCCGCGGTGCTGCTTATATGGGGGAGCTACCGCCGCCTCAACTGGCGGAAGCTTCCCGTTTCCGCCATTTCAATAGGCCCCACTTCTCGTTTCCGCCATTTCAAAAGACGGGGCTTGCTGCCGCCAAATGAGCCGGCGGAAGCGCCTCGTCCCCCATGCTACTGGATTCCATGTGCGACTCACTGGATGGGGGCGGTAAGCGGTATGCAGTTGAGATGGCGGTAGCCCGTTACCGCCATTTCAAGCGGCGGCAGGTCTATTTCTGTAAATTTTTCGTTCCACTATTTATTTCTAAAAATAAAAATAATTCTACCCATGAAGCTAAATTTTAGTTCCTCACATCTAAAAATGGCCCAAAGAACAGATGAAAGTGAAGCGAGCAAATGGCCCAACAATCGGCAGATGTACCCATTCGCTGCTGGGCCCAACGTTAGTCCCACTTTACTCGCAGGCCGTACTTTTGGCCCATTTGCCTCTATCGAATCCTCCTCCTAAAGTTTAAGATGTTCTGGTTCGCCAATTCCTCGAACAAGAAAAAGAAGATCGTGATAGAGGAGGCTTTATGATTGTGGAAGCAACACTTGGCCTACTCCTCTCGCTTTCACCCTGTCAATTTGCACAGAGCTGTGGGTCCTCATCGGAGCTCAAGTGGTTTCTTCAGTCACCTCCAGGGACTAGGCCCAAAAGTGGACAGCTAAAAAGCAACGGCTCTCAATAATCCTATGAGTCTTCTACTGATCCAATTTATAATATAAGGCTCCATTTAGAAGTACATATTGACCCGATGGAATTGAATTAGGTCACAATACCAAAGCAGACTAGTATTGAAAATAGGTTGTGAAAGGACCGTAACATCCTAAGAGAGGGTGTTCTAAAATTTAAGGCTCCAAGCACGTATAAAAACCTATATCAATTTATGTGCACTTGATTTTTCTATATGTTGCTATCTCTACCACAAAAGAGTTTTGCACCATAGGTTCCAATCCTATAAACTACACATGGCAATTCTAGGAAAGGTAAACGCGGAAGGTAAATGATGTAGAGAAGCCAAACTCCTAACGTGGTGACACGTCGATTTTTACCGAGGTATCAGAAAGTAAAGCTTTCCACTAGTCCTTATTGTTGGAGCCCCTCTCCAAGGGAATGCCCACGCAAGTGCATAAACTTCCCGGTCAAGTAACTCTGTAGGATAGCCGGCGGGCCTTCCCCATGCGCAAGTGGGTCTCAGCCTAGCGTCTTCCGGATGCTCCCTTCCGCTCTTCACTTGGCAGAGCTTCGGCAAAATGCTGAGACCTCTCCTCCCTCTCACAAGCACCGGCGGCCACTCCACAAACGCTGTTAGAGGGTCTGGCAAGACTTACAAGCCCCGGATTTACAACTCTTGGTGCGCGCAAACACCGATACAAAGGAGGTGTGCAAACCTCGCCTAACTCTAGGCTAATCCCTAAAGCTATGCGCTAATGGGCCTAAACTAGCACTAATCAAGACCTAAACCTTACACTAACTGCTTTAATTTTCTCTTTAGCACTTTGGTGGATATAGCACTTGTGTGAATGTGGAAACCAAGCCTATAGCTTCTCCAAGCCCTAACACACCTCAAATGGTCGGGCAATGGGGTATATAGCCCCAACTCCAAGAACTAGCCATTACATAACCGTTTTAACTTTCTGCGTATCACCGACTCATTCGCTGCCATGTTTATCGTAGCAACCGTATGAATCGGTGAGGCCCAAATTATACTCCAATCTTCCAGAGCCGATGCTGAGCCAAGCCAACGATCATTGACTGATTCGGTGTCGGTGGAATGTGTTGGTGCATATTTTCAGTAGGATTCGCTTCAAATCTTCACATGTCTTTGTCCTGGCTTCATTACCATCATTTGTAAGCCTTAGAGTAAGACTATCTCTGGATTTTTTACTATCATTTGGATGTTGTAGAATTCTTCTAAGTCTTTCTTTTTCTTCTCATTTTGATGGTTCTGTAATTCATCCTTATGACCTATAAAACACATATAAAGGTACAACTTGTAAACACATTAGTCCCAATGACTATATTATCATTAATCATCAAAATAATTATAGCCTAGGGCCATTTTCCTTACAGATTGCAATACCAAAATTATTGTTTGGATGTATATGAAATTGCTAGTTGGAATTCATTGTGTTGGCAAATGCCAATTTATATTTGGATCTACATGCCCTGAAATTGAGAATTGACTCCCTTCTCCTTTCCCCGGCCATGGAAAATCACACGGCGGAGGCCACCTGCGTCGCGCTGGAGACAGATGCGCCGCCCTAGCCCCGGGCGGAGGCCACCCATACCACGCCCTCGCTGCGCCAAGGATGGTTGGGCCGCCCTAGCCCCGGGCAGAGGCCATTCGCGCCGCGTGCTCACCTCATCGCTGACGGCCGCGCCAACCTAGCCTGGTGCCGCGCCGATATTGACTCGCTAGAGAAGGCCGCGCCGCTCCCTCCCGAGACGAAGCTCACCCGCGCTGCCCTTGATTCGTTGGAGAAGGCCACACCACCCTTGACTCGCCCCATCCTTCATCGTGCCGCCACGAGAGCCATCATCCGCTTGAGCGCCGGCTACGTAGATCCCGAGCCGCCCCCTGCCCTCTGTGAGAGCTCCATGGGGGAGGTCGGAGTAAGCTGAGAGAGAGAGAGAGAGAGAGAGATAGGGATGGGGGAGATGTGAGAAAGAAAGATGCAGGAGAAGGGGAGGGTGATTTTCGCCCAATACAGAGCTAGATGGCTCGGCATTGGGGAGGGGGTGCAAGCAGTAAGCCGAATGCGGCTCGGTATTGAAGCTTGATTCCGACAGTCAATTCCAAAACCATCCAAACAACAGAATTAGGGTGCAGCAATGCTAATTCCCAATTCCGAGCTTCAATGCCTTCATCCAAACAGGACCTAATCCATATCCAAACGTCCAATCCACAAAAATGACAGGGCGGTTTACCAAGCATTGCTAGTCAGCGCGCGCCAAGACGCTTCTCAATCAATGATATCTGACAGCATGTCGGCACCGTTCCCCCACGTTCACCCCTTCTTCATCCTTTTTTTCCTCCTTCATAACAAATATATATATATATATGCAAAATAAACGGTAGCACATAATTTGTATAAATAATTTGTAGACAAAATTTTTGTAGAGATCAAATTTTAAAAAAAACTTGAGAAAAAAATTTCAACAAAAAAATTGGAAGCAAAACTTAGGAACATAATTTGAAAAGATAAAAGTTATAAACAAAACTTTGGAACCAAATTCGAATGAAACAGAAATTATGAACAAAAGTTAGGAAAAAAGTTGTGTTCCTAACTTTAGGATAGAAACATCAGGTAGTAAAATCCCCAAAAGGCAAAAAAATTAAGAAAAATTAGCAACAAAAATTGTGTTTCTAATTTTTGAAGAAAAACTAGAAATAAAAAGTTGTGTTTCCTTACCCATGGATCCACCGGCCAGGCCCGCCCCAGCCTTGATGCGCCGCCAGAGAGCTTCTCCCCCTAGAGCCTACCGCCGTCTAGCACCAGCCTCAAGCATCTCCTCATACACATCCTCGCCACCTCACCCACCTGCGTGCTTCCAAGAGAGATCCTCCATTCCTCCCTCATGGAGGTGTGCGGCGGCGGAGCCCTCTCCGCCTCCTCGGGTGGCAAACGAGAAGGGGAATGGGGACCTCGCTCTCGCGGGTGACAGCATTACTGCTAGCCCTGCGCGCCGCCGCTCGAGGATTGCCTGCAGTGGGCTTAATCGTTGTTGTGTTGTGGATAAAAAAAGAGAAGGAGAAGAAGAAAAGTGTACAGTGAAGATGAGGTTGTGTGGAGTCGCTAGGGGAAAAATATGTGGGGCACGTGCACGTGGTGGGGTGGGGGGGGCAGACCTGGTCAAATCGAGCGCTCCGCGCGCGCGATTGCTAAATTAGCTTTGCACAGTTTACCCTGAATGAGTAAGAGCACACTTGGGCACCTAGCAAAAAGATCAAAGACCTCACCGCAAGAGCATTCGAGGAGCACATAATTCCGTTTATAAGCAAAAGCAAAAGTTTGATGGTTTTTAGAAAAAAAAAGTTTGATGAAAAAAAGGTGGCACAGTAATATGCTCATAAAAAAAATTCCCTCGAATATCATGCTTCGTTGCTCAGCTTTCATACGAATCACACGAGCATTATCAGCAGTTGCGGATCCAAAAGAATCTCCTCACTCAGTCAGGGTGAGGTTAAATTCAGCACTGAAAATGATGGAGCACAGCATAAGATAAGGAATTGTACCTGTTCAGTGGTTCAACCTCGTGTCATTCAGAGGTCGCGGGCAATTTTCTTGCCTCCGGCTTTGATTCGCCCGTTTCCCCCTCCTCTCTGGTGACCTCGTCACCACCGGAGGGGGAGGGAAGCTGAATCGGCTGGAGGGCTGTATAGTTTAGGCCAAGAGTAGGATCTAGGGTTCTAAATAAGTCCAGTGGTATCAGTTTGATGTGTGCTGGTGCTTTTGATCCTCTGGAGTGACGTCGGTATTGGTGACGACGGCGAAGCCGGTGTCTAGGTCAGCAAATCCGGGGCTATCTTCTTGGGTGGTGCTCCATGGAGGCTAGGATGTACTTGGGTGGCCAGAGAGGGAGAGGAAGCCGAATTGGCCTGAGGGTTGTATAGTTTAGGCCTAGAGTAGGATTTAGGATTCTAAATAAGTCCAATGGTATCAGTCGATGTGCGCCGGTGCTTTTGGTCCTCTGGAGTGACGTCGGTGTTGGTGGTGATGGTGGAGACAGTGTCTAGGTTGGCGAGTCCAGGGCTACCTTCTTCAGCGGTGCTCCATGAAGGCTAGGATGCACTTGAGTGGCGGTGCGCCAGAATGCTTTTCCCTCCCAGGTGGTGATGCAGATGATGGCGACGGTGTCGGAGGTTTGGTTTTCTTCTTCTCTTCTGCAAAAGGGAGGAAGACTTGGCTACCCCTTGGGGGTTTTGCTTTCTGGGTCGTTGACTTTATCAGCGGTGCTTGTCAGCGCCAAGAGAACGGGGGTCCCCTGAGAGGGCACTTACAAATAGAGCCCGCCTGCAGAAAGGGGTTCCTTCCTCATGAAGCCCAAATAAGGAGATGGGCCAAGAAATCTGAAGCCCAGGAAGGACCAGGAAAATATCACCTCCACATAGTGCGACCTACTGAGGGCACACACGGTGGGAACGAGACGTAGCCGAGGAGGCCTCCTGGGAAGGCTCGCTTCGAGGCTAAGTAAACGGTGCTGTATCCTGGCATGAGAAAGGCATGGCAGTCAAGATAGATTGTTAGCAGGCACCCCATCCCCGTAAAAACACCATCATTAAGGTTGATAGGACGTGCCTGGGCACCTTGGAGAACTGACAGCCTCACCCGTCTTGTCCAACAAGCAGCGGACGCCGTCCTCATGTCAAGAGCGCTCGCCTAGCTCCCGGCCGCCCTCTGCCAGAGAGGCGAGCCCACACTATGGACCCGGGAAGCGGCGAAGGTCTCTCGGGAAGGATCCCGGGAGCCTGGTTCAATGCTCCTCGTCCTGGGATGGTGGGTCCAGACTGAGAAAATCGAGGATTACCACAATAAGACGGTAAAATATGAGGTTGACATAAAGAGGACATGGTCAGGGTGCTCCGGCGCCGTGCGTACCAAGACAAGGAAGCGTTAGCAAATGGATAGCGCGTTAGAGGAACTGTAGCAAGGAGGGCGGCCATTGGGCCGTCACGTTCACAAACACAATGTAAAGGGGTGGATTGGGGTGCAAGGCTTGCCCCAATCAGTCCCCCCAAGGGCCTGTCCTATAAAAGGTCACCTCTTGTACAAACTTAGACAGACAACTCTAAGCAAAATAACACGCAGGACATGGGGTATTACGCTTCTGAGCGGACTGGACCTGTCTAAAAACTCTCTGAGTGCAATTATCCAAAAAAACTCCCCTCAACACCTCTCGAATCCCTACGCACGAACTAACCCCCAGGCTGGATCTCAAAAGGGGTCCCATCGGTTCCCCGCTCTCGGTGCTTGACCACCGTTAGCGCTGGTCCTTTGCCTCTCCGGAAAGACATGGACGACGGCTGATTGTAACAACCTAGCCTAATTAAATGTTGTTTAATCTTAAGTCAAGTCATTAGAGCATAAAGAAGATCAGTGGCCGTTGTGAAGACAAGTAAAAAGACTCTTTTGCCCTCACAAGCTAAACCACTGTTTAAGCCATAACTCAAATTTTTTCTTAAAAACATAAAAAATTGTCCAACTAAGAGTTGTAGAACTTAACTTTCCTAACAACTTTTATTTTTTGTGTTTTGTCTGAATCTGAGCAGAAAACCTTCAAAAACTCAAAATTTGAATCTATGTCAATTTAAGAAAAACAGATGAAGTCCCAACTTTGGAGCTCTTTATCCTAAAACTTCACAATATAAACTCAAGCTGAACTCTATACCAAAGTTTTAGAGCTTTGAGGACTTAACAACTTTGACTAAAGGAGCAAGGTCGAAATCTACACAGAAAGCTTTCAAAACACAGGTCAAAGTCGGCCAATTTGGTCAACTCAGCCCAAGGCCTGCAAACCTGGGCCAAATCTGGAATCAGTTCGACCAGGCATCTTGGCGTGAGCTTATCTCTCAAAAGTTGAACAGAATATTAGAAAAACCCTTTATAAGAGTTTGAGAACTAAGTTTATACAATAACTTCGTCAATTGGACTCTGGTCAAATTCACCTCAGAAGCCTTTCAAAATTTAGGCTCAAGTAAGCCAAAAACCCAAAAATCGGCCAAACCACCGTTTTTGCGTAAGTCTGAAATCCAGCATTCCTCCAAACTTTGAAGCTTTGTATCTTCAAATCGAACGAGGAGCTTTAGTGCAAAAACTAGGAACCCCTACACAAATAAAGTATAGACACGAGGGCTAGATCGCAAGTTTACCTTGGTTTTTGTTTTATAATCGGCAAAAAATGTGTTTAACTTTGGAAATTCACCAAAACTTGTAGAAAATTCATAAAAATGCCAAATCAATTTTTCTAGACTCAGTATAAAGTGTAGTTTCTAATAAAAACACTTTTGGCACATGCCTCTGCTAGAATTAATGTTATATGTTTTAATACTTGTTTAAGTCATTATCATAGTAAATTGTAGAAAAATGCTAAAAGGGTAAACCCAACTCTCAAATGTCAGTTTTAGAGGATGGAAGCTTATAAAAATGATGTGGAGCCTAGCTCTGATGTTTAAGTCTCTGTTTTAGTTTTATCATGGAAATCTAAGGTTGCTTTTGTCTTTTTACATAATAATTAAACCAGAGATGATAAAAATGTGAAACTAATTGGAATAGGTCAGTGGTGTGGTGTAGTTTGGAGGAAAAATATAGAACCTGATCAGAAGCAGAAAGAAAACCACTTTCCTTTTTAGGGGAGAATAAATAGGGTAAATGTATGAAAAAAGATGCCCTTCACTAAAAAGTATGAAAAATTCACCCAAGCCTCTATTTCACCTCTGGAACCTACTGTTAAAATTTCATACCCAAATTCATTATTGTTTCTATTTTAAAAATGTTTAAGTATATGCTACCTTACGGTAATAAAGTAATTCTAATTCTTTTTATGCACCTCCAACAGACCTCAAATTTATGCAGTAGCCTATCTATGACAAAGTTAAGTTTCTATTAAATTTGTGGCTTCATAGCTTACTGTTTGAAGATAGAAATAAAATTTTGAAGATGAACCTAGCTAAATGGAAGAAAGGAACCTTGAGTAATGATAAAGGTAATTTTTGGAAGAGGTAAAAAAACATTCAGACTAGGATACCTTTCCACTCTGAAGTTTAATACAGTTAAGTTGTATATATGTACCCAATCACCATCCAATCAACCCCAGGTTTTATACCACAACACACCTTACCTTATGCAGATAAACAAGGTGTAGAACCATGTTTAGGTGAATGTGGTCATGATGTAATTTATACTTCGGTGTTAATTCGTGTTTTGCATCCTATGAGAAAGCATGGAAATTGAACTTGATGCATTTGCATTTCGTGTAGAACTGAACCTTGCTGACGGAACATACGAGCTTCACCCGACGCCAGAAGAAGGAGCCGTAGCTGATCTGCAGCAAGTCGGAGCCGAGCCCGTACCGGAGCAAGCCGAGGACCAGTTCGCTATCTTCCTATGTGTGAAGGCAAGCCCTGGAGCATAAATTCCTATCTTTAACTATTTGCAATATATTTGGTTGCTTGATTGTGCATTTACGTTTTTAGAAATTGTTTGAAACCGTAGATGCATGAGTTCGTGCCCCTTTGATCTGAACACTAGTATGATAGGCCGAGTAGTTGCAATGTTTAATAGGACTCAGTAAAATTCGAGTGATTGACTGTCACTCGCGAGTTATAGGAGTTGTTTGCTTTCCTTTTGTTACAACTATAAGGACGATGGACGGGGCAGGGCTCTGTGAACTGTTTTTGTGGTCGGTGGATTGCCCCGTCTGTCTACTTGAAACGGGCTAAGGTCGAGATGTGATAGTGCTCGTGATCAAGTGTTTGAAAGCACTAATCTCATAACTAGTATGGGATGCGGAAGCCTAGTACCTGATTGAACTGGACGTGTTCCACTATCTCTAGAACGGAGTTCCCTTGCGGCCGTATGTGGTGACAAGTGTGGTCATAGAACGGCAGAGGCCGGGTCTATGGAGCCTTGTACCACTGAAGTGGAACTGACACGGGTCTGGAAATTGATGGGGATGACTGACAAATGAAGCGACCACTCATGGTGCACGGATATCGTGGGATTAGGTTCGCCATGCATGGTTAAGAAATTCAAATCGATTCTTCTGCCTCTCATAGTTTGGGACTACTTGATCGCTATGCTACAATGAGTAAGAATGGAACTTGGTAATGATGTTAACATTAATGATTGTCATAAATTGTCAAGCAAATTTTGTTGGGATACGAGGTAGGCTACACTAGCGCAATTCAAAAATTCTACCACGTATAACCAGGAAGAACTGCCGTATAAGGATCACGGGATTACCACTCGACGCACTACTGGTGCGGAAGATGTAGATATGCGTCGATGCAGTGAAGACGATCACGTAGTCGTACGTAGTCGATCACGTCCAGCAGCTCCTCAGCACCTCGTCCACGTGCAGCAAGATCGCCTCCGGTGCCGCGGCTCATCGTTGGCGGCTCGTCCAAGTGCTGCAGGCGCAACACCTCCAAGGTATCCACACGTGCAGGGAGGAAGCGTCGCAAGCCGGACTGCTAGATCCGTGAGTTGCAACAGGCGAGGGCGTGGGAGGCGCGGCAGGTGTGTTTCGCCAAAAGGTGTAAACCCTAGGGCGCCCCCACCCCTCTATTTATAGAGGTTCCTGACGGGCCTCTGGGTCCGAGGCCCATTAGTACTTCTAAACCTAATCCAACTCAGATCAGATCCGAATTGGGCTTCCAGCCCCTTAAGTGTGTGACCCTATAGGTTCGGATACGTATAGACATGGCCCGAGTACTCCTACTCGGCCCAATAGTCGGTAGCGGCCTCTAGCAAGACGTGCCAACTCCTATACGCACACGAAGATCATATCAGACAAACCATCACAACATAATATACATGCTATTCCCTTCGCCTCACGATATTTGGTCTAGCTTCAAGCCGACCGCTCTTTCTCGATCCTGTGATTCAGAATCCCTTTGTAGGTTAACTCTTAACCGTACGTAGCATGGCCATGCATTTTCGGATCCTATCACTCGAGGGGCCCAGAGATATCACTCTCAATCAGAGAGGGGCAAATCCCATCTTGATTGACCATGTCTCATAGCATGCTTCTTGACAAATCCGAAAGCTACCTTTATAACTACCCTGTTACGGCGTAGCGTTTGATAGCCCCTAAGTAGGTCGATCCACATCTAGAATACATGCGACAATCTCAGGTCTAAGGACAAAGCGTATATGTTGTTTAAAGAGAGAACTACTTCTCGTGTCGGGTCAGTCCTAGCACATGTCTCCACATGTGTCCACATTATTAGTTCAACATCTCCATGTCCATGACTTGTGAAACATAGTCATCAACTAATACATGTGCTAGTCTAATATTCATGTGTGTCCTCACATGAACTCCGACTAGGGACAACTTTAGAATAACCATACAAGTAAAGAGTTTCACATACAATTCACATAATTGCAAATCAATTCAAGTAGCCTTTAATGGATATTCAATGAACACAACATACAAATCATGGATACAAATGGAATATCTTCATCTCTATGATTGCCTCTAGGGCATACCTCCAACAGTCTCCCACTTGCACTAGAGTCAATCTAGAAGGTACCTAATACCCATAGCTCTTACATGCGCATCATGCTTAGCCTGCGGGAGTGGTTTTGTCAATGGATCAGAAATGTTCAGATCCGTGTGTATTTTGCATATCTTGATCTCACCCCGGTTAACGAAGTCTCGAATGAGATGAAATCGCCGCATTACGTGTTTGTTCTTCTGGTGGTTCCTTGGCTCCTTTGCTTGCGCAATTGCCCCATTGTTATCACAGTAGAGATTCAATGGGCTGGACGCATTCGGGAACACACCAAGCTCAATGAGGAAATTCCTTATCCAAACACCTTTCTTCGCGGCTTCCGAAGCCGCGATGTACTCGGCTTCTGTCGTAGAATCGGCCACCGTCTCCTGCTTGGAACTCTTCCAACTAACAGCACCACCATTTAGTGTGAACACAAATCCTGATTGTGACTTTGAATCATCTCTGTCGGTTTGGAAACTAGCATCGGTGTAACCTGTTACAACGAGCTCCTCCTCACCTCCATAGACGAGGAACATATCTTTAGTCCTTCTCAAGTACTTAAGAATGTTTTTCACCGCTGTCCAGTGACTCTCACCTGGATCAGATTGGTGTCTGCTTGTCATACTTAGCGCATATGAAACATCTGGGCGAGTACTTATCATTGCATACATGATAGATCCAATAGCCGAGGCATATGGCACTCTACTCATGCGATCCCGCTCATCAGCAGTCGAAGGACACTGAGTCTTGCTGAGATGTATGCCATATGACATAGGCAAGAACCCTTTCTTTGCCTCTTCCATGCTGAACCGCTTCAACACTTTGTCAATGTAAGTATCTTGGCTTAAACCTATAAGCCTTCTCGATCTATCTCTATAGATCTTAATGCCCAGAATATATGCCGCTTCCCCTAAGTTCTTCATCGAAAAACTATTTTTCAGTGAAGTCTTTACGGACTCAAGCATAGGAATGTTATTTCCAATCAGTAATATGTCATCCACATATAAGATTAGAAATACTATAGAGCTCCCACTAACCTTCTTGTAAACACAAGACTCTTCTTCGTTCTTGGTGAAGTCAAACCCTTTGACCACTTCATCAAAACGAATGTTCGAACTCCTAGATGCTTGCTTCAATCCATAAATGGATCTTTGAAGCTTGCATACCTTTCCAGCATTTTTCGGATCGACAAAACCCTCGGGCTGTATCATATACACGTCCTCAGCTAGGTTTCCATTCAGGAAAGCTGTCTTGACATCCATCTGCCATATCTCATAATCGAAATATGCAGCTATAGCTAGAATAATCCAAATGGACTTAAGCATCACTACGGGCGAGAAGGTCTCGTCGTAGTCAACTCCTTGAACTTGTCAAAAACCTTTTGCGACAAGTCGTGCTTTATAGATGTGAACATTTCCATCCATGTCCTTTTTCTTCTTATAGATCCACTTGCACTCTATGGCTTTAACACCATCAGGCGGGTCAACCAAGTTCCAAACTTGATTGTCTCCCATGGACTCTATTTCGGATTGCATGGCACTCTGCCATTTTTCGGAGTCTGGGTCCATCATTGCTTCTGCATATGTCGTAGGCTCATCATTGTCCAACAATAATATTTCCCGCATTTCGCGGAGCCTTGCCGACCTTCGTGGTTGTGGCGGTGCTTCTCTTGCCATGGGTATCTCAACTTGTTCTGCTACGTTAGCATCACTCATTGATTCTTGCCCGATCGGCTCATCTTGAACTTCTTCAAGATACACTGTCTTTCCACTCTTTTCTCCTTTGAGAAACTCTTTCTCTAGGAAAACCCCGTTCCGAGCGACAAACACTTTGCCTTCTGATCGGTTGTAGAAATAATATCCCAAAGTTTCCTTTGGATATCCCACGAAAATGCACTTATCCGACTTGGGTGTGATCTTGTCCAACTGAAGTCGCTTGACGAAGACTTCACATCCCCAAATCTTTAGAAAAGACAAACTAGGAACCTTTCCAGTCCATATCTCATATGGTGTCTTAACTACGGATTTAGATGGTACCCTATTAAGTGTGAAAGCTGCTATTTCTAGAGCGTATCCCCAAAATGACAACGGTAGGTCCGACTGGCTTATCATTGATCGAACCATGTCTAACAAAGTTCGATTACGTCGCTCGGACACACCGTTTCTCTGAGGTGTTCCAGGCGGCGTAAGTTGTGGAACAATTCCGCAACTCTTTAGATGATTGCTAAACTCGTGGCTCAAATACTCGCCTCCACGATCAGATCGTAAGGCCTTAATTTTCTTGCCACGCTGATTTTCAACTTCATTCTGAAATTCCTTGAACTTTTTAAAGGTTTCAGACTTGTGCCTCATCAAGTAGACATAGCCATATCTACTAAAATCATCAGTGAAAGTTATGAAGTATTGGAATCCTCCTCTAGCCGTCGTGCTCATTGGTCCGCATACATCACTATGTACGAGTTCCAACAAGTCTACTGCTCTCTCAGGAAATCCTGTGAAAGGCGTCTTGGTCATCTTGCCTAGCAAGCAAGCCTCACATGTCTCGTATGATTCAAAATCAAACGAAGTTAGAAGTCCATCAGAATGGAGCTTCTTCATGCGCTTTTTACTTATATGACCCAAACGACAATGCCACAACTAGGTAGTACTCAAATCATTAGGCCGAGGCCTTTTAGCACTTACATTACAGACAGGTGAACCATCAAGATTCAAAACAAATAATCCATTCACAATGGGTGCAAAAGCCATAAACATATTATTCTTAGAGATCACACAACCATTGTTTTCACTCGCAAATGAATAACCATCCTTCATCAAGCATGAAGGAGACAAAATGTTTCGACTTAAACTAGGAACGAAATAACAATTATTCAACTCCATAATAAATCCTGACGGGAGGTGGAGTTGCATCGTCCCGACGGTCAACGCAGCAACTCTTGCATTATTGCCCATGCGGAAATCAACTTCTCCTCTTTCCACGCTTCTACTTCTTATCATTCCCTGCATCGAATTGCAAATATGAGCAACCGATCCGGTATCAAATACCTAAGAATTAATAATTGTATCAGCGAGAAATATGTTGTCTATAACATTAACAACAAGCGTACCTGAGGTAGAAGTACTCTTACTTCCGCCATTCTTCAAGGAAGCTAGGTACTGCTTGCAGTTTCTCTTCCAGTGACCAAGTTCATGACAGTAAAAGCACTCTTTGTCTGGAGCAGGTCCAGGTCCAGCTTTAACCTTGGGCGCTGGGTTTGGCTTGGACGTTCCAGCCTTGCCCTTCTTCTTCCAAGAATTGCCCTTCTTCTTAAAGCTAGGCTTGTTCTGTATAACCATCACATGGCTGGTACTAGCGCTTTTCTTGATGTCTACCTCTGCTGTCTTGAGCATACCACACAGTTCATTCAAACCCTTCTCCGTCCCATGCATATGGTAGTTCTAGATGAAGTTCCCATAGCTAGGCGGAAGAGATGAAAGAATGAAGTCAGTGGCCAACTCTTTGCCCATTGGGAAGCCCAGCTTCTCCAATCGCTGAGTGTAACCAACCATCTTGATTACATGTGGTCCTACTGCTGCGCCTTCTGCTAACTTGCACTCCAGAAAGGCTTTGGACACATTGAACCTTTCGGTCCTAGCCTGTGTCTAGAACATGTCCTTGAGCGCCACGATCATATCGTGTGCCTCATGATTTGTTTCGAACTGCATCTGCAGCTCGGGTTCCATGCAAGCAAGCATAAGGCAGCTTACCTCAAGATTAGCATCAAATGCCTTCTTGTAAGCAGCCTTAACGGCAGCAGATGCATCATCAGCAGGTACTGGTGGTAGTGGGGTGTCTAGAACATCTTCCTTTTTATCGGCCCTAAGAACAATTCTCAGGTTACGGATCCAATCCGAGTAGTTTGTTCCATTCAACTTGTCCTTCTCAAGGACCGAACGCAAAGCAAACGATGTGGTGGTGTTGCTAGGTGCCATTTAATCTACAACAAAAGTAATGCAAAATACACTAAGACAAACGTATCCATGATAGAGCAAATTACATTAAACTATTTTAACAGAATCTACTCCCACTAAAATCAATATCCCTCTATTGAAACTTAGTGATTCAGGATCCACAACTAACAAGTCCACTAGTGAGCTTTAGCATCACCGCTAGCGAACGAGGTAGATCGGTAAGCAACTTTTGCTAATCATATCACATATGACTCCTGTTGTTGGGTGACATCTCTATGTCTCAGCGCCCAACCTTTATGCCCCAAGGTCCTTAACCGTTAAGATAACCTTGTTAAGCAAACCAACCCTTATGCGTGTAAGTGTCCGACACAAACCCGTCTAGTCAAGGAAAACTAGTGGCACCCTAATTTCATAGACCCACCACTAATTGTACAAGACATGGGACGGTGCAAGTTTTAGTTGGGAGGGCATACTAACTTAAACTTTGTGAGGGATCGTTCTACTTCTAACATCACAGCATGCAGAAAGTAAAACATAAACAGAATAGCATTCACACAGCTGTGACACAGTATGGCCCGTTTTCATATGGTGATCTCCATCTCCATAGAACCTGTTCACCATGGTGATCTCCATCTCCATGTTCCATGTGCGCCATCCTCCTGGTGATGAGTCCTCCAAGAACTAGAACATGCTATTACGCCTAATAGCTAGTAAAGAATCTAGTAATGAAGATTACATAGTTGCTTGGGTCATCACAGATTGGTACGCAGACCATTAAATACAATAAAGTGACAACACATATGGCTCCTGCCGTGTTGCCGTACGCGCGACACGCAGGTCACGAATGAGTTACACACATGCATCACATACACAAGGGGGCCATACTGCTCATAAGATACAAACATACATCCTGCAAAACAGAGTTAAGCGTCCTAACGTTCCAAACTTCAGAGGCCCGAAACTCCATTTTCCAAGCCGAATTTGGGAAATCTAATTTCGCCGAAAACGGCGAAGCGGTTGAATTTCATGTGTAACTTTTTCTGTAGATCAATTTTCATATAAAATTCACCCTGATTCGAGATCGTACCGAAAAGTTACGGCTGATTTACCGAAGCATACGCAAACGGCAAAAATCCCAACCCCGGCAGTAGATCCCATCTACTGTTGCACATCTAATGCGCCTGGCGTATGACCCTGGATTTCGATTCGACCAATCATATTGATCTTCGCTCACTGCAACTGGATTTACGTGTATCACTTAACTCCGATGGCGGAAACCGACCGGTAGGAGTATGTCGTTACACTACCATTGCAGCAAGGGCACGAAACCAGGACATAGATCAAACGGAAAACTCGCATATCTCCATATGCACACATCCCGAATCCAAAACTAAGCAGCTACGGCTCTGATACCACTGTTGGGATACGAGGTAGGCTACACTAGCGCAATTCAAAAATTCTACCGCGTATAACCAGAAAGAACTATCGTATAAGGATCATGGGATTACCACTCGACGCACTACTGGTGCGGAAGATGTAGATATGTGTCGATGCAGTGAAGACGATCACGTAGTCGTACGTAGTCGATCAACGTAGTCGTACGTAGACGATCACGTCCAGCAGCTCCTCAGCAGCTCGTCCACGTGCAGCAAGATTGCCTCCGGTGCCGCGGCTCGTCGTCGGCTCGTCGTGGCTCGTCGGCGGCTCGTCCAAGTGCTGCAGGCGCAACACCTCCAAGGTATCCACACGTGCAGGGAGGAAGCGTCGCAAGCCGAACTGCTAGATCCGCGAGTTGCAACAGGCGAGCGTGTGGGAGGCGCGGTAGGTGTGTTTCGCCAAAAGGTGTAAACCCTAGGGCGCCCCCACCCCTCTATTTATAGAGGTTCCTGACGGGCCTCTGGGTCCGAGGCCC
Organism: Setaria italica; assembly: GCF_000263155.2. Lineage (NCBI taxonomy): Eukaryota > Viridiplantae > Streptophyta > Magnoliopsida > Poales > Poaceae > Setaria > Setaria italica. The sequence continues at coordinate 25,055,191 of NC_028453.1, read as the reverse complement.
ATTAGTACTTCTAAACCTAATCCAACTCGGATCAGATCCGAATTGGGCTTCCAGCCCCTTAAGTGTGTGACCCTATAGGTTCGGATACGTATAGACATGGCCCGAGTACTTCTACTCGGCCCAATAGTCGGTAGCGGCCTCTAGCAAGACGTGCCAACTCCTATACGCACACGAAGATCATATCAGACGAACCATCACAACATAATATACATGTTATTCCCTTCGCCTCACGATATTTGGTCTAGCTTCAAGCCGACCGCTCTTTCTCGATCCTGTGATTCGGAATCCCTTTGTAGGTTAACTCTTAACCGTACGTAGTATGGCCATGCATTTTCGGATCCTATCACTCGAGGGGCCCAGAGATATCACTCTCAATCAGAGATGGGCAAATCCCATCTTGATTGACCATGTCTCATAGCATGCTTCTTGACAAATCCGAAAGCTACCTTTATAACTACCCTGTTACGACGTAGCGTTTGATAGCCCCTAAGTAGGTCGATCCACATCTAGAACACATGCGACAATCTCAGGTCTAAGGACAAAGCGTATATGTTGTTTAAAGAGAGAACTACTTCTCGTGTTGGGTCAATCCTAGCACATGTCTCCACATGTGTCCACATTATTAGTTCAACATCTCCATGTCCATGACTTGTGAAACATAGTCATCAACTAATATATGTGCTAGTCTAATATTCATGTGTGTCCTCACATGAACTCCGATTAGGGACAACTTTAGAATAACCATACAAGTAAAGAGTTTCACATACAATTCACATAATTGCAAATCAATTCAAGTAGCCTTCAATGGATATTCAATGAACACACATCATCTTTATGATTGCCTCTAGGGCATACCTCCAACAAATTTATGCTTGGTTTAGCATAGTGGCTAACTTAGAGTGGTAAAACAACAGTAGAACTTGTGGTTAAAATATTAAAAGTAAGGACCTACCCTAGTCACTTTTGGCAAAAACAAACCCAGAGCCAGAAAACTTGCATGTCTAGGTGTAAGTGGATTAGTACCACCGGTCGGTTAAGTCTTGTTGAACGTAGTCGCCCAGCCTTATTGTGGCACATCTTTTCAGGTGATGTTGATACCCCCGAGCTCGCTGCAAGTGGCACTTGGCCTACCCAACTTCCTCCTGGTTGGATGGTTGAGTGGGATCCTTCTCGAACGGAGAGGATCGGGATCATTGATTTCATGATCGGCTTCGTCATGATATCCTGCAACGACGTTTAGCTTCTGCTCAGTTATTTCTATTATTGGAGAACTCTGCAAACTTGTTTGAATTTCGAACTTGAGGTTGTAATAATTTAATGCACTTGCTTAATTGAGATGGTTTGTTGTGATCTCTGTAACCACTCGCCTTCGTGCGAGTCTTCCTTTCCCGATCCTGACATAAGTGATTTATCGGATGAAATCTGGCGAACGACCAAGTTGATTTGTTTAAAGTACATGATCGCATGTTAAGCGGCTTAAGTATACTTTAGTCAAGTTAATTTGGACGGTTCCGCTATACCGATATGCGCCAGAGGGGATTTTGCGGCTTCCCATGTTTATCTCATTGGATTCTTGGATGATGGCTTCCGTTTCCTGGCTCGTGCGACTCCTCCGACGAGGGGGTGGCTGATGAGTGGACTGGGAACGTTGAGGAACGTGGAAGTGTTTCCTTCGTTTCTTAGGGTCTTGTCTACAAAGTTCACTAATTGAAAAGGAGTAGATCTGGACCATGAAGTATTTTCCTCTTTTTCAGGATGTGTTGTAAACCCGGAGTTTGTACTGTGGTTCATCTTTGTCTAATGGATTCTAGCCCCTTCCAAAAAAAAAGTACTCGTGTCATTCATTCCTTTGTTCGCTAGCTTTTACCCCACAGGGATAGCACTTCCGCCCCACGCCATATTTGTTAAACTAAAATAAATAAATCTGGAGAAGGTGACGTCGGAGCAGGTCCATCGACGACCGCCCATCGCGTTGCAGCGGTGGGCCGGTGGCCGTGGCCACACACACGTGCCACAGGAACAGCGTCAGCTCTATCGAGAACGTGGACCGAAGAGGCCGAGAGCTATCGGTTTGGTTAGGCACGCGTCACTACGGATCTTTCCAGCAAAAACCGGCGGTCGGCGTGCCATGCTCCGCAGGCGCCACATCGGCACAGCGCTGCGCGGCTGCAGGGGCCCGCCGCCTAGCACAAACTGCATCTCCGTCTGCCACCACGTCTCTGCGCCGACGGGGTTCCAACGTCCGCCACCGTCGTCAGAGGTGAAGCTGCTACGAACACTTGGGGAGTCTTGGGGCTAACGAGTTCAGAATAGACACTCCTAGATTCATACGGTGACGAGGCGGAAATTATGAATATTATCCAAAATTTTGAAACCTCTATCATGCACACATATATATACATGTTCACATTATCTCTTCTATCATATACTTCATTCGTCCCAAATTATAGATTGTTTTAACTTTTCTAGATTTATAAATATTTGCATACATGTAGATATACACTATATTTAAATGCATACAAACATTTATTCACCTAAGTCAAAACGAAGATGGAGAAATAATAGCTAAATTTTTAGTACATAGTCGAATTCATATTTTTAGAAAAGGATGCAAACTTCGTAGAAGCTCAAACGTTCGTACCGTGATATGTAAGAGTAAATTGATCTAAATCTGAGTATTCTATCTTTCGAGTTCTACTCTTCTTCAATTTCTAGTGTGCTATCAGAGATTGTCTGCTATCTTATTTACATCATCTATACTAAAATTACTGAAACGACCTCAGAAGTCACAACCATTTCTATTTTTATTTATAGAAAAGTTACCATCTTGAAATATAATTTTACGCAAATATTTTAAAGTAGATTTTCTTACGTTTATAGATTAATGGACCGTTTGGATCGCTTTTAACGACGGCTTAACCAATTATTCGGTCATTGACTGTTCAAGAGCAAGCAATTAGATCGAAGCTGGAGATTGGTGCGCTGATGCCCACGTAGTTATATTTCTCACACACGCTTAGTGAAATCACGGGAGGAGAAATCCCTCCCCAAAAAATTGGAGAGATGCTGTTTTGGTGAAGATTGGCGGGGCGCTCGTTGGCAGAAACCAAACGAGCCCGCAAACCCTGCTAGTTTTGGTGTACACGTAGCAGCACCATAACGAGGAACGTCTACGCGCCGTGACGGTCGTTTCTTTCGCGCCGTATTCTAGAGATTTCCATCCAGCTCTCCTCCTATCTTCTCTTCCCCGAAAAGGAGGCGCCGAGAGCACAAGCAAAAACCACACACTGTGCACTTTACGAGAGAGAGAGAGAGAGAGAGAGAGGGAGAGAGGGGGGAAGGGGAAAGGTTCGCGTCTTGTAGCCTCGTTTGCTTTGGCTGCCATGGCCGATCCAGCTGAGGAGACCGTCGCCGCGCCGCCGCCGACCCCGGCGGCCCCTGCCGAGAGCGCCTCAGACCCGCCGTCTGCGGACGCTGCCTCGCCGGAGAAGGTGTCTCCCCCAGCCCCGGCGCCGGCGCCGGAGACAAGGTCCCGGGGGTTTAGGCTACTTGGAGAGGACACCTCCGTGCACAAGGCTCTTGGGGGCGGTAAAAGTACGGAGTTCATTCTTCTTTTCCCCCACAGTTCTTTGCTGTTTATGCTCCAATTTAATCGTGTGGCGTTAGCGTTGGCATTGTGTTTGGTTTCTTTCTGGTGCCCATCCAATTTGAAGCGCGGAACGAATCCATGTGACTGAGAATAAGAGACGAACTTGTTGGTTATGTATTCACAATTTTTTTTTGCGAAAATTTATTCAGTTCAATTTGTGCAGGTTATTAGGTGTACTAATATTTATTCAAATAATAACGGCTGTGCTAACGATATTTCCACTCTGATAGATCTTCTAGTATATATAATTGATTTCTTGTGTTACCTGTCCTTTTTCTTTTGACGGAGTTTGAGCTGTTCATGGTTATGTTGAGGATGGGTGCTTAACTCAACTTGTATTACCTCGGTGAGCTTTGCGTGAGGGAAACAAAGTTTACTTGGCTTCGTGTAGAAATGGATAGCGTTGCTTAAATATGCTCAGTAAGCGTCATCTGGCCGGAAACTGCCTGCGTTGGTTTATTTAATGGCAGTTGCGGTGCAGTTGTTCAAGCTTATTTGTTCCCTTGGATCTCACTCAACTATCTAAGTAAACAAGCATGCTGTCATGGCTTTCTTTTGTATGGTATAGGCTACACTAATTGTAGATAAATTACAGACCTGTACTAATTTGTTTCATGCAAGTTTCAGTAAATGCTTCTAAACGAGGAATACTCTTTAAGGAAAGCTGACAATTTGCTACTGCAAAGCAACATATCTACAGAACTGGTGATTTAAAGAATCTTGATATTAGTTGCTCCCTAGGAAAGAGCTGCCAAACATAAAGAAAGGGAAAAAATACGCGATCAGAATCTTTAGATTCATTGTTTATTGGACCCCATAGATGCAATGATGGTGACAAGTATAAAAGGGCAAGTTGGACATCAGTATTTGAATCAATGTGTTCTGTTCATTTTTCCTAGGGATGTTACGTTAGCCCCAAAAAGATGTTTATGGTGTTTGACAAGTGGCAAAATAAATTGATCTATAAAAGTTAATCAACACTTGAATCATATGGCTTCTGATTTCTCTGCTGTAATCACTTACAGTTGAAAAATACAATCTGCTTTGCTTGTGTACTAATTTTTATTTTTGCCTGTTTCAATGCACAGCCATGTTTGAGACTTTGCTTCCGTTTTCTGATTCTAGCATAAGGGTAACTTAATTCTTTGTGAATGATGCAATTTACTCTTGCTACGGTGAAATGTTAATTTGATCCTGAAAATGAATATGGATCATACTAGAATCATATGGTTTCTGACTCGTCTTCAGTAAGACTTTACAGTTTAATCTAGATAATCTGCTTTTGCTTATCAAGAAATATTAATTTTTAACATGTTGCCATGCAATTAAGGCAGTAGCAGGTCAACCTCAGTGTAGTGAAAGAGATGCACAATAAATAATTACAAGTGTATAGATAATTTTAGTGTCATCCTTATCTTCAGCCAAAGTTGTACGTTTTTTTCAATTTCTTTGAAAAAGGGAATATATAGTGCAGAAGTTTAGGGGAACCACACTTTGGCAGGAGGTTGTAAATGTCAGGTAGATTGAAAATGCACTTGAAAGCATACTGAGATTGGTTTAATCTTTTCACATTATTCTTAATACGCAGTAAAGGCTTTACTATGGCATTGTGTGCCTGAAAAGAAAGAAAGATGATTGTAGTTATTGAAGTTTGTGATAGCTTGGTACGTCAAGGTTAGGACAGGAAGAGGTTAGCCTTATGGTAGTGCAAGAGATGGACAATTAGCAATTGATATTGGTTGAAGTATGATCAAATTCTATGGAGTTCATTTGCCTCCATGCTTTTCCTGCATGACTATGCCCCCTTGAAAAGGGGAAAAAGGTAGGGAGATCAGGTGTAGGGTCAGAACTCTCTATGTGTGATAATAAATGAATAAAGAAATATGAATCTTAAAATGGATACTAAAATTTGAGTGAGACCTCCACATTTCTTATGCAAGTCTTAATTCCAGGTCAGAAAGTTAAATATTGTTTAATGAAGAGTTCAAATAGTTGGCATCATGGAATTGAATTTGCTTTAAAGTTTGTGTGGGCAGAGATCTTTCTGCCCTGCCCTTTGTAATTTTACTCTCCTTACTGAAATGATATGCAGCTCTCCTTTGTGTTCGTGACAAAAAAAAAATTGCTTCAGTTCTGTGGGGAGTGCTGAGCTGGGTATAGGTGAATATGCCCGATTGAACTTAGTAAAAGAGAGAGAGAGGTACTAGCACCTCTCCTCCTCTGCAGGAGCTCACAAAGATCTGACAAATCCACAAGAGTTAACTTTAACCAGCATTGGACCTGAATTTTCAGGTTTGCCTACTTGTAATTATTGGTCATGGTCATTGGTCTGATGGGCCAGAAGGGGGGGGGGGTGAGTATGGGTCTACAGTTCTACACATGCCTTACGTATTCTTGCTTTTGCTAATGGTATCAAATTGATGTGTCATGGTATCTTTAAATCCATAATCTAACCTGAGTCAGGAGAAAGGCCCATAATTTAGCTTATATATTGGATGTTCCTTATTTGTTCTAACTCTGCCCCTTATGGAAAACTTTGCAGCTGCTGATGTACTTTTATGGAAAGACAAGAAGACCTCCGCCGTAGTGATAGGCGGTGCCACTGTCATCTGGGTTCTATTCGAAGTGCTTGGTTACCATCTCCTGACTCTGATATCCCATGTGCTGATTGGTGTCCTGGCCATCCTGTTCCTATTGTCCAAAGCCACGACCTTCATCAAGAAGTGAGTCCCATGATGATCCTGGCACATACTGTTTGAATACAGACTGCATCTTATTTACATTATTGTTGCTTTCGCAGGAGCCCGCCGAATATTCCTCTGGTGGAGATACCTGAAGATCTTGTTGTGAATGTTTCACAGGCGCTACGTAACGACATCAACAGAGCGCTTCACTTGTTTCGGGAGATCGCAATGGGGCATGATCTGAAGAAGTTTCTGGGTGTATGTTTGTTTGGACCCTTGTTGCTAATGTTGAGTTTTCTCTTCATGCTCTGGTTACTGCTTTAAGATTATTCAACTGTTTTGATGTGTTCCCTCAGGTGATTGTGGGGCTTTGGATTCTCTCTTCAGTTGGCAGCTGCTGTGACTTCCTCACCTTGATATACATTGGTAAGACCTACAGGGACACACAATGTTTTGTTGAACCTGTGACATCCTGAGGTACCCGACTGATCAATTGGGAATCACAAACAGCTGTCTTGATGCTCCACACGGTGCCGATCCTGTACGACAAGTACCAAGACAAGGTGGACCACTTCGCTGGTAGGGCTCACACGGAGGCCCGCAAGCAGTACGAGGTGCTGGACGCCAAGGTCCTCAGCAAGATCCCCAGGGGCCCGGCGAAACCGAAGAAGCAGAACTAGGCGCTGCGTAGAAGAGGCGGTCCCATTCTGGATGCTGGCATCGTTTGCGTGAATGTTAGTACGATCTTTTGTCTGATGGCTCAATGCCTGCTTTGCTGCTAGCTGTGCTGATTGCAGGGGTGGATGCTGCTGTGTGTTTGTGATGCCAGTTGATGTTACCCAGTAATGTGTCTTATCTGTCTAAACGTGACTGAAAGATGTTGGGATGCTAAGTTTCTGCTATTGCGGTTGCTCCTTGTAAATAACTGTGATGGTAAATAAACCCATGTTGCTAGCCGGTCTCAAGTGTCTTTTGGAACCGCAGCGTATCTAACTGTTCGGTGAGGTGAAGGGTGTTCAGTTTTACGGGGTTGAGCTGGAATCAACTTGTGCTGCGATTGTGCTTGTGTAAGGAAAAACGAAGTGTAATCGGCGTAAAAAGAATGGCAGTGCCTTCGGTGCTGGCGAACTGACCCAGCATTCGACGCCGTGCTGACACAGCCGTCGGGGTGCCACGGCGTGCTACCGCGCGTCCACGGCGTTGCTAGTACGACGGTAACCTTGGTGATACGGCGCTCTATGCCTCCGTCTTGGTGGTGCTGAGGGTAAGACGGAATGGTAGGTGAAGGACTGAAGGGGAACGCACAGGCAGCCTGCTCTGTATCTGCGCAGAGCCGGTCCCTGCCAGTGCGGCAGTGCCAACCGACTACCGACCTCGATCTTCTTGGATCCTCGCTCCATCTCATCTGCGTCTGTTTCTTCCGTTGCTCCCGACATCGATCAAGCAAGCTTCCTCCTCCGTTGCTGTTCGGTCAGGAAGGCTGCATCTGTGAGGCAGGTAAGGAAGTGCCCGTCTTGCGGAAGCCATGTCGAGCCTTTGTTATTTGTCCGGCGGCGCAGATTTTTCCTTGCCATCCTGTAGCTGGATGGGCATAATAGCTCAATCCAGAATTCATTCGGATTCCTCGAAAGAGGATTTAGAAAAGGATCCCTCGGGCATATTTGTATTTTTCCCTGCAACTGCTGGTAGTGCGACATTGCCCGCCACCCGTTCGATGGAATGCCTCCTCCGTTGTCTCCTCCTGTTCCCTGTCAGTCTAACTGTTTTGTTTGTTTCCTAGCAGCAATGGTGGCGCCGACCTCCACAAGACAGCCTCTGCAGATTGCTTTGACGCCGAACAACGGTAAACCTCTACAAGTTCTTTTGATGCATGAGCCACATAGGCCATGAAACCATGTATGTTTCAAACTCCATTAGATCGTAAACTTAGCTAAACTTCGAGTAATCACCGTAGAATTGCTCTTCACTGTCCGTCTCCTGCTCGATTTAAGCACAAGGTCCGCCATTGTGCATGAACTGTAGTGAAGTCGAGTTCATGCGTATGTTTTGAATATCTTCTTGCATGTTTCAGTTCATGTGAGTGCCCTCATTAAAAGTTTGGAGCTTTATTTTTTTTCTGAAGTACTATTTGTTTGATCACAACAAACGTTTTCTTTTCATTAATCAGGACACGTGAAAAATTGTAAGCTGGATAGCTTTAGTGATTAATATGCTTAGGGTTCCTTTTTTTATATATGAACATAGTTCTAAATAGCGGGCTAAGAAGGTTTAGCAGTTGGATTCTAAAACAGCTAATAGCCGGCTATGAGGCTATAGTGGGCAATAGCAGCTAAATTATACGCGAGCACAAATAGCGGTACCGGAGCTATAGCCGGAGTTTATAACCTTGTATATGAAGGATCTTAAGAAGAATTCAAGGTTATAATAAGCTTCCTATATATTGATAATGAGAACCCAAATAGTTTTCAAATATGCTTTGTTCAGATGTAGACATTTAATATTCTTCAGTTCCTATTACTGACAATCAGAAGTTTCAACCATGTCTAAATTTTCTAATGATACAAGCCATCTTAGTTCTTATACTAGGTACCTTTGCAGGGCATCTGAGATCTGCTGCAGTTAGAATGGCATATTTTGCTAAGAAGCAAACTATGACTGCCACGCCTTTATCATCTAGTTTGGAGGAGGCAAAAAGAAATGAGCCTGTTGTCAAAATGTGTGGTATCACATCTGCCAGGGATGCTGAAATGGCTGCAGAGGCTGGTGCTAAACTTATTGGGATGATTCTTTGGCCCAACTCCAAACGCTCAGTCCCATTATCCGAGGCCAAGGAGATATCCAGAGTAGCCAAATCTTATGGGGCTGAACCAGTTGGTGTGTTTGTCGATGATGATGAAGGGACCATCTTGAGAGCATCCAGTTCATGTGACCTTGAACTTATCCAGGTATCTTGCCTACCAATTTCTGCTCTATATAACTGAAGTAGGGATAATCTATTATTTATTGACCCATTGCTTGTAGCTTCATGGAGATAGCTCCCGAGAACTACTTCCCGTGCTTTGGAAGAATAACCGAATTATATATGTGCTAAATGCTGATGAGGATGGTAAACTAATCAATGCTCCTCCAAGTGAAGAGTATGTTGTCGACTGGTTTTTAGTGGACAGTGCAAGGGGTGGCAGGTACAAAGTTTTGCCTACATGGTCAATTGTAATGTCTAATGTCTTGATTTTTGTTCTTGGACTAGTAATTCATATTCCACAGGCATTTTGATTTTAACTAGTTAGCAATTTCACAGGATCCTTTTCCTTGACCGCATTTGGTACATAAAATCATTGTTTATGAAAACCACAGCTGGAATATAGATACTAAATCTGATAAAATCTATCCGGATGCATTGGCAGTGGCAAAGGGTTCAACTGGGAGAAATTCAGAATGCCATCTGCTGAAAGCAAGAACGGCTGGCTATTAGCAGGAGGCCTTCACGCAGATAATGTTTGCCAAGCTGCTTCTGCTCTAAATCCAAATGGCCTGGATGTTAGCAGTGGCATATGTTATCCTGACGGTTTACGGAAAGACCCTAATAGAATACATTCCTTCATGAGCAGTGTAAAAAGGTTGAGTGTCCGATAAACTGAAAGTGTACCAACTGCTCTCTGTATCATGGTTTCTTGGTCCAGTATCTGCAAATTAAATAAATGACATTCCTTAAATAATGAAAATAAGTGGCCACTAGAGGCCATAATATGATATCAGTGATGGTCTTTGGTGTTTTCAATCTGTAATATGCTTGCTAAGATTTCAGGTTCTCTATGTCTGATCAGTTATCTCAATGCTGCGGTCATCTGGTAAACAATGCTGCGGTCAATGCATACATGCCTCGTCATCCAAATGCAAATTTGAGCAGCGCCGGGAAGGCGACCCGGTTTGACGCACGTGTGGTCAAGGCGCGATCCCAGTCCGTCCGGCCATACGAGAGGCAGTCGGAAATCCCTCGCGCTAACGATAGCTCGAAGCGACCCTGCGCCCGCGGACACTGAGACGAGTTCGACGGAGTTATTCTGTATCCGATTAGCAAAACTGAGGCCAACGGATACCGGCACGAACTCGAACTCTGCGCCTATATACTCGAGGCACGTAGATCCTTCCTTGTTTCGTCGTGGTTGCAATTGCTTCCCGGGTCTCGTGGGCTGCAAGTCTGCAACCCCTTCTCCTTAGCAAAAGCGGCCATGGACGGCGAAGCAGCGTCCGTCATGCATCCGGCCGGCGCGTTTAACCCGGCAGCGCCGCCTTTCCCAACACCGAACTACCACGTCGTCCCAATGCTGCAGCCTCCGCCGCCGCCGCCCCCCATCCCGGTCCGCAGGGTATGGGACATCAACCTCGTGGCCGAGCTGCGCTTCCTCCGCCACTTCGCGAGCAGCGCCCGCTACGCCGCGGTAACGATCCACTACCCCGGCGTCGTCCACGGCGGCGCCGGGGCCCAGCAGAACAACCACGCCCTGATGACGGCGGAGGAGCGGTACGGCGCGATGAAGGCCAACGTCGACGCCCTCAAGCCGATCCAGCTCGGCCTCGCCGTCTACAACGAATTCGGCCACCTCGCCGCCTGGGAGTTCAACATCCGCGGCTTCCACCCCGCCGCCGACCCGCACGCGCCCAACTCCGTCGAGTACCTCGAGCGCCGCGGCCTGAGCTTCCGCGACCACCAGGCTTTCGGCGTCGACCCGGCGAGGCTCGCCGCGGAGCTCGACGGCTGCGGCATGTTCCGCCGCCGGCCGGGGGTGTCCTGGATCACCTACGCCGGCGCGTTCCACGTCGCCTACCTCATGAAGGTCCTGTCCGCCGGCAATGGCGGCGGCAACCTGCTCCCCGACAGCCTGGGCGGGTTCCTCGACGTGGTGAGGCAGCGCCTTAGCGACGACATCTACGACGTGGCCAGGATGGCCGTCGACTGCGGGCTGCCGCCCGGGCTGGAGCGTGTCGCGAGTGCGCTCTGGTTGGTGCCGGCCTCCCTGAGCCCCTGCCTCGCCGGCGCCAGCAGCGTGCTCGCGCTGCAAGCGTTCATGAGGCTTAAGTATGACGTGCTCGGTGGCAAGGTCGATAGGTTCAGAGGCCTTATCCATGGGATACAGGTCGTGTGAAGAGAAGGGTGCAAGGCTACATTCTTTAGTTAAATCTGATGACGTCCGCGAATTTCACCATGCAACTGAAGGTGAGCATGTCTCAAGGGCAGATGTAGGGCTATGCCACACAAGTAGTTTTAGGATTTATTTAGTTCTATCTATGGGAGCAAGCAACTATAGATCATTTTAGGGCAATTACTGGTTAGTCCCTTGTGCAAAAAAAAAACAAGAAAAGGAAAAAAAGAGAGAGAAAAGAGAAAAAAAAGTTAAAAAAAACAGATAGTTGATGGGATGAGCTTTCTATTGGAAGCAGCCAAGAAGTCAGCGGAGTGCCAGCCGGCCCCAGCAGCTCAACTGCATATTTAATAATAGTAATAGAGTTCGGCAAGAGAGATGAATACTCGATGCCGATTAGTATTTTTTTTCTAAGGGTAGTTTGTGACTGCTATGATGTACTACGTTTTTTTAAATGTTGTCAACCTTATTCATTTTGTCCGTACACTATTCTGTGCCTGATGATTTATTTTGAGCATATCTACGCCATAGCTCCTGTCTCATGTGCGTGCTGCGTTGTGAGCCTGTGTCCCTGTGATGATCATAATGCTTCTTCTGTGTGACAGTGGGTTCGCTGGGCAACTTGCACTAGTAGAGAATTGGCTTTCGATCCGCCCCCTTTTATCCCGGTTTAAAGTTGGCCCGGGACAAAAGGGGGTGCGCCACGGTAGGCAAAATTGGAGGGGAGATTTACTCCCGGTTGGTAATTGCAACCGGGACTAAAGGCCCCCCTTTAGTACGTCCCGGTTGCAACGGCTAGCTGGGGGGCGTCGGTGGCGGGACCCTTTTATCCCGGTTGGAGGATCCAACCGGGATAAAAAGGTTAGTCCCGGTTGGTGCCTCCAACCGGGATTGGATCCTCCAACCGGGACTAAACTTCCAACCGGGACAAAAGGTGTTCCTTTTTGTCTCGGTTGGAGTTTTTAATCGGGATAAAAACTCATCCCCATTATATACGGCCAAGACAGAGGACTTTCTTCCTCCTACAGCCCGAGCCAGTCCAGCACATTAACAGAGAGAGCTGAGCTTCACCTACTCTCCAGTGGTGCCGAAGCAAGCAAGGAAGGTGCTGCCCGAAGTTTTTTCCCTCATTTTCGTGGGAATTTCACTCAGCCAACACAAGTGTTGCGAAGGTTTGCTACTTCATCCTCATGTTATGCTTTGATTTATGCTTTGGAGATGGAAAGATTATTTGCTACAATGTGATGATGAGGTAGAAAAATGGAGAGGTATTTTGAGCTAGAATGTGAGGGAGATTGATGTGTCATATATAGTATGCATTATTGCAGTGGTTTAAAAATGATGCTACCTTATCTAGACGGTTTATCTTATCAAATTCAATATGGTTTTTTAAATCCATACTTGTTGAACTTGCATACCGTGTTCATTCTGCTACGA
>NC_028453.1:25006371-25036561 GCF_000263155.2 Setaria italica | reverse complement strand
AACTCTACCACCTCCAGGTATAGACCAGCCAGCGCGCATCAGAGAATGGAAGGGCAGAAGCACTAATCCGTACGCCCTTCCAGAGACAGAAAAGAATATGCTGTGGGAAGACGTGAAGAGACATTTCACATTCCCCGAAGGATATAGTGAGAAGGATGTCAAAGCGTGGAAGCTTAAGAAGATGGCTACTCAATTCCAGACATTCAAGAAGATGCTGGATACCCACTACATCAAGAAGGGCAAAACTCCAGACTTCAACGCGTGGCCAAAGTTGAGGGACCACTGGGATGCATTTGTTGAATATAAGAGGAGTGAAGAAGGTGTGAAAAAGATCACGACCAACACAGCAAATGCTAGTCAGAAGGGCTACCACCATCATTTGGGGCGAGGTGGGTATGGCTCAACAATTCCCAAGTGGAGGAAGATGGAACAAGATCTGATCGAACGGGAAATCGTACCTGCAACTATTGAATGGCCCGAACGATCAAAAAATTGGTACTACGCTCATGGAGGCTCCCTAAGCCAAGAGGATGGGACGTTGATTTTTAATGACACAATACGTGAGAAGGCCGAACATCTCATGAAGAACATTGAAGATTCTAAGGCTGGGAGGTTGAAGGTGGACCGAGAAAATGATGAGCTCACATTGGCCCTCGGTAATCCAGAGCACCCAGGACGTTGCCGAGGGTTCGGGGTGGTTCCGTGGAAGTTCGCTTTCCGAGGCGACAGCGCCTCGTACAGAAGCCGGAAGCGAAGAAAGGAACAGATCGAGGAGAGCTGGCGGCAGGTGCTAGAACAAAGAATGATGGATGAAATCAATCGGCGGGTGGCCCACGCAGTTGCGGAGTTGGCCCAATCTGGAGCAATGCCGAATCCTAACACCGCCAGCCCTTCTCAATGCCTCTTGAGCAGTTGTGCTTCTACAGGGGTCTCCGATGCGCAGACGCCCAGGTTACCCGTGGAGGAGCAACGGTTCCCCGTGGATGCCATCACGCAACGGACCTCATGTGAGCTGCATGCACCGGTCGGCAACCTCACTATTAAGGTATACTTATACATAATATTTATGCAATCTTGTCAATTGATCCAGGCCTCGAGATCGGAGTTCAACTTGTTTACTTCTGCTATATGTACAGGTAGCGTACGGGAGTGCATTAGCAACCCTGGCAGGGCAGAGCAGTCATGGCATGGACATTCCAACAGGCTACGCCAGCGTCTGCGTAGAGCAAATAGTTGATCCCCAGTATGAAGGTCTAGAGCTCGACTTCCCAGGAGGCGACGGGGAAAAGACATTGGCAGATGCGCTTCATGGGATCATTCTATGGAAGAAACGCTACATCATTATTCCTGGCACGGAGCCATCTCCTCAGACCTCAAGACCGCTCCCCGTAGATCCCCAGCAGCGACCTTCTCCTCATACCTCGAGACCGGCATCTCCTGCTCCAGGACCGTCCCTTCCATCTATATCAAGGTCTCCATCTCCACCACATCCTGGTACTGGGAGCGACGACGACAATAACAACACCCCTCCCCGATCACCGTCGCCGGCACCATGAGCGGCCCCCTTGAAGGAACCTGCACCACCACTAAAGAAGTCACGAGCACCGCCTCCCAAGCAAAGACAGAGAAAGAAGAAAACAAAGGAGCCTGAAGTGACTCGTAAGGAACGCTTTGAGGCAATGTCTCATGCAGAACAGTGGGCAGAAATCCAACGAGAGGCCAGTGAGTGGTTTAAGAAACAAGCCGAAGAAAAAAAGGCAAGGGAGATGGAGCCACCGCCAGTAAGTTGGCGAGATTTAAACTTTTTTATCAGGATGGAAGAAGGAGCCAAGAAAAGGATACCACTCTTGTCAAACTATGAACGGGCTCTAGTAAAGGCTGATGAAAAGGATAAAAGGAAAGGAAAATCATCTTCCAGCGGTCCAGTCCCCGACCTCAGCCATTTATCAAAAAAAGATGCTCAACGGGTAAAAGCAATGCCCTTGGATCAACAAGCAAATGTATTGAAGTTCATGGAAGAAACAGGTCTGGGACTTGATGAATGCATAGGGCAAGTTGAGACGCCAACTGCACCGCCCCCTGAGCCGAAGTGGCCTTATGAGCTAGGCAAACCTCTAGTAAAGCCTTCATTGGTACGGAAGCTATCAACAAAGATGTACGAATTCCATCAATGGTACATGATGGCATCCGCCGACTCGAGGGAGATGATCGGCATGAAGGTAAAACCGATAGATTTTCACGGTGAAGGAGAGAAAGTGCTATGGCTAGACTTCAAGGATATATACGAAGTGTACCATCATGATGCCCTGGACGTCTCTCTGATCAGCGCTTGGATTCTGTAAGTGTCCGTTTATCTCTACATGTAAATTTTGGCGTGCGTCACCGTACTAACTTCATCTTCCATTTCATGTAGGATGCTAATTCAGACATGCCGCCGAGATGCGTACCTACATATAGGCTTCATGGATCCATCTGTAGTTAACCAACAACAGATACAATTAGCGCCGGAAAAAACCTTTGCGAAAATATACAATTTCCTATACAAACAAACATTCAAGGATTTCATACTACTTCCATACAACTTCAAGTAAGTGTGTGTATACCGTCTACTTTCGATGTCTTTTTCCTTATCTCTACATGTTAGTTAGCTCTAATATGCATGAACATTTTACGCACGCAGCTTCCACTGGATCCTTATTATAATTGAGCCTGAAAGAAGCCACGTCACTGTCTTTGATTCGTTAAGGAAAGATCTGGTGGACTACCAAGAATTGCAAGACATGCTAGGCTTGTAATAATTCTGGACCTTTATCTCTATGCAAAAATTTATTTCCTAAATTTTATCCCTGTTACACTATATCATTCATTATTCTAATCCGCAGCGCATGGAAACAATTCATAAGGACACACAAAGGTCCATTCAAAGAAAAACTTACATGGAACACAGACTTCCCGGTACGTATGCAGTCTGCACATTTATTACATTGTATAACACGAATATTTCATAACTTATTTTTTTCCGCACTGAAGTGCTTAAGACAGGAACCCGGGAATAATCTATGTGGCTACTACATCTGTGAGCACATGCACAGTTTTATGGGACCCAAGGGACCGAAGATGACGCCGCACAACTTTAAAGTACGTAAAATAAAACTATTACTAGTTAATTATTTTCTAGCTGCTTATATGTATTTGTTCATGTAACATTCACAAATTTCCAAATTATAGATATTAAATATTCAACAAGGACTTTTGAAGGAAGAAAGAGTAGCGGCAATATGTGAAGGTCTCATTGGATTCATAATGGACGAGGTGGTAAATCCAAAAGGAGAATTTTATTACGATGGACGACAATTAGACACTCCGATCAGCAACACCACGACGGGAAGATTGTAGGAAGATACTTTGATTTATTTGTATATATAATACGCGCTAATTATGATCGATTTGTACTAAGCTAGTTGAATTGTGTATATGAATTGTGTATAAGGATTGTGTATATATATAGTAATTGTATAATTACAAATCCCATTCGTTTAAATACTAGTTGATTTCGTTCTAAAAAAATCTCAACTACTAAAGGTTAACAAATTAAAAGGGCCGCGGTACTACGTATACGTGATGCATGCATGAAAAATTCAGACGTCACGGCAGTGCCATGCAAGCGCCATTTAGTCCCGGTTGGAATCCAGCCGGGACTAAAGGGGTTGGTGTCACCAACCGGGACTAAAGGGGGACCTTTACTCCCGGTTAAAAGACCCGGGACTAAAGACCCCCCTTTTGTCCCGGTTGGTTTATCCCGGATGGATATCCGAGAGATATGCACCCTACCAACCGGGACTAAAGGCTAATTCTCTACCAGTGTTGCGATGGAACGATCCGCGCCTATATTTCAGTGTCTCCTTTTCCTATGATCCGACAACACGAATAGGGCAGGTTTGCCCATTGCGGTTTCAGTCCACTAGAACATTCAGCGGGCGATGCGTGCCCTACCGTTTGAACACAGATGACATGCATGGCACAAGACAAATTCACAGCAAAATCACACCATATGCTAATAAACACATCGTCAATATGTTAACATCTGAACACTGGATATAGGTATCTGTCCGGCATTTGAATCATGAATATTACAGCATATCCAAGCACCAGGCACAACAGCAAATTTTTTGAAACAACTGCAATCAGCATATGATCAAACGCACACAAAAGGCGCAACTGGTAGAGCCAAAATGGACGAAACCTCCCCTTTTTGCTATGCATCTTTGCTTGCGCTGTAAAGGAAAAAAAATTCATCTAAAGCATGTCAAGGACATGCTAATTTAAGGGCTTGTTACTCAATCCTCTTCCAAAACATCATAAGATGTGTGCAAGCAAATGAGTAAGACGGTGCAAGGAATTACCTAGTCTCAGGAAAGGCATCTGCACTGCCACCACACCATCATCTCCAGCCACTTAACCACCTTTGTCAGTAAATAGCTTCTTGGTGGGGTTTTTTTTTTTTGTTAGGAGATGGGCGAGACCTAGAAGTACAGATATAAGTTTTCTTTTCAATACGCAGTTGATAAAAGCAAAGAAACAGGATGTTAGTGAATCCAACCTTTTTTTAACACTTTTCTGTCTTTATCACCGGATGCATTTGCATTGACAGTACAGCAGTGCCCTGCAGCAAAATATGCCAAAAGAAGCAATTAAGGTCACTACAACTCAGTTACTCAGGTACTATGGCAATACTAAATTTTTAGGAATTAGCTGCAGCCAAGGTAATTAAAGGAAAGCACTAACGTAAATCATTTTGGCAATAAGAGAAATAAGCATTCGATCAAACACTAAAGTGGAAGGCAACAAACACACAAAGAAACATGGACACATAAACAATAGACGTAGCAACACATAACGTTATCGATGTTTCTAGTGGAGAAAGGAAGTACCTAGGCTTAGAAACAACATCTGCACAGGTACCATCGTCCCCATCTCTTGTTAGGCGACAGGCGAGACATAGAAGTAACTCAGTCTGTGTTGCTGGCTTCTGGACAGTCAGGGGTTCGCCGCTACAACATTGTGGGAAAAATAAAAAGATAAGCCACAAAACCATTTGGCCATAAGTTGGGAATTAAAATAAAAGAAACCCAACAATTATTACCAAACAGCCTGAGCAATTGAGTTGCTAACAACACAGCCATCATCAATGTTCATCCTAGGCCCATAGGTGTTGAAAATCTTGGCAATCCAGATTTCTGCAGACATAGACACATATGAGGAAACTTGCTTTTTATGTGTGGCACAATAGGTCTAGAGACAGTGTTGCTTTAATATAGTCTTGCACAGTTAACACAAGTCTTAAACAACTAACTTCTACATATGTTCACACGCAGTAAAGACTTACATGGAACTGAAATCAGAAATAAGATACTTAGACATTGGAGATTTAGAGCACCACACACAGTACAGACTTCAAGTCAGTAAGCTTTATTATCAGGAAACTTGGGATACATTTATTCAGAATAAGTAAATGCTGTTTCACCTCGTGCTTCATGATGCACTTGTGGATGCAGTGTTAATTCATCATTCTTCCGCTTGTAGGCTTTCACCATTCTTCCGCAGAAGGTAACTAAATAAACAAATGGAATGGCTTAATTACAAACAGATTTAATTAAAAGCAATAGCTATTTGATCTCAAAAACTGTTAAATCCGAAAACATGCCTTGAAGTGACCATAAGAAGTTCAAAGTTGTTTAAGGGGGTGTTTGTTTCTTTAGTCACTCCTAAAATTCCTATCACATCAAATGTTTAGATACTAATTAGGAGTATTAAACATAGACTAATTACAAAATCAATTGCACAGATGAAGACTAATTTGCGAGACGAATCTATTAAGCCTAATTAGTCCATGATTTGACAATGTGATGCTACAGTAAACATGTGCTAATGATGGATTAATTAGGCTTAACAGGTTCGTCTCGTGAATTAGCCTCCATCTTTGTAATTAGTTTTATAATTAGCTCATGTTTAGTCTTCCTAATTAGCCTCCGAATATTCGATGTGACATGAATTTTAATCCGGACTAAAGATCTAAACACCCCGTTAAGTTCACTGACCAAAGGGTACATGTGTGTCATCTTTCTGTATGATTCCAGGTCTGCAGCGACCTACAGTGAAGCATATACAAATGAACTGTTGCAGAACAACCCTGAAATACATCATCTCCCAGCTAAGCCTCAACCTTGCTATCTGAAAAGGAATCTCTGTAAGTTAGAAGAAAAAGGACTATACTGTAAGAAACAGAGATCTAGACAGATGTATAATTAGATTCGGATAGAAAGATGATTGCTATGAACATTCTATGGTGCTTCTTAAGTGGGATTCTATGGCTACAATCCAACCGAAAACCAACCTTCTAACGTCATCTAACTCAGTTCTGAACTAACCCGAACCCCTCAAGAAACTGACTTTCAATGCTGTCTAACAGTACACCTCTAGCACAAGAAGGGAAGGTGGGAAGCCCATGACATGCCACCAATAGAAGTCCTGTAATTCAACATTAAGACTGTCAGACATAGGGAGAAGAAGACAAGTCTAGAATAAATGCACACAACTAAATATATATACAAGATGAGATTACAAAATGCAAAGCTTTTAGGGAGCCAGAGATACTGTTTACACAAAGAATGCGAAAAAAGAGCTTCCGAGACACCTGCTCAGACAACATCATCACAAGGCAAGCACAATTCAGGAAAATAAAATCCAAAGCACGATAGGGGCTCCTGCTGTCTGTAGCTACCCAACCAAGAAGCAGGACCCAATGTACAGAATCTATAAGGTGATTATCTTTGGGAGCACATCAGTTGCCTCCGTATGCAGCCCCTGCTTGCTGGCATCAAGAAGTGCCCCTTGCTAATTACAAAGCTAGATCAATAAATCCCACATCTAATATATACTATAAAGAGTGAGAGAATTGACCAATTCTCACCTAGACTTATACCCACGTACCCCTCACAGAGGGCCCACAATTAAGGTGTTCCCATACACAAGATTACGACGAGGGAGGGAGATTCATTTCGTCGTAATCCCGCCGTTCTAAATCCCGCCCGCGCCCATTTTTTTGACACCGTGCCCTTTTTTTATTTTTTCTACATGCCAGCAACCGCGTGGTGGTGTTGTATGGAAACTAATAATTAGTATCATTGATGAATCAATCAATTGTTTCCTTCCAGAGCCCCTCAATCACACACTTTTCAATTTCCCGTTTTCTTTTTGGCGCCACGCGTCCAATTTGGCACGATCAACGTGCGTTTCCTTTTTTATCATCGTTGTAGCTATATAAATGTATACTAAGATGGCCAACATATTGTTTTGGCTCCACAGCTTCTTGGCGGCACAGCAGGTCGTCAGGTCTACATTATCAGATGAGACGTAGGTGAGTATAAAAACATGGTTTGTCTAACCCGCGCATGCTTCACATGGTTTCTCTAACCCGCGTCCTCATCACAGATTTGTTATAACGAGGGAACGAATTCCGTTCCAAGACGTACGAACACCACATCTCGTCGTGCACCTCCCAGCTGTAAGAGGCGATTTGATGATTCCAACCATATTGGTATTAAGATGGAGCTTGTTTTACGTTTCTCTTTATATTTCTGTGGTTGAGCTTGTTTGTTTCGTTTAAGATAGAGGCAGTGATGCTATATCTGAGGTGGAACTTAAACGGCAAAAACGACGGGAGAGCTATGCAAACTTGCCATCTAAGGTGAGAGCTCAGATGAATGCAACACGGAGGCAAGATTATGCATGTAAAAAGGCTGAGAAACTGGCAGCAGCGGTAAATTCTCATGGAGATCTTCCACATCAGGGTTCTCATCAGGGCAGTCTGCAGCAATCTGCAGTGATTACACCGGAAGCTGGTTTGACAAAACGAACATAGAATTTAGTTTTGTTCTTATATACATTTCTTAATCGCGTATAATCTTGAGACAAACTTCCTTAATCACGTATATATTTCATAATTGCAGGTTGTCCTACTGTTTCCGGATTGGCAAAGCTAACTGCTTCCAGAGCCGTGCAATCATTGATCAATCAATTAATTATTTCCTTCTAGAACCCCTCAATCACTGTTGTTTCCGAATTGGCAAACTAAACTCGTGATCCAGGTTGTGTGCCAACTCCTAATCCAGGTTGTGTATTTTCAAGACTTTTTATGGATGTGATATGTTGTTTCTTTATTAATTGCAATCTTGTTTGTAAATAGGTTGTCTATTTGTAGTCGGAATGTCGATTGGAACACCGTTCTCAGGTTTTTTTTTCGATGCCTTTTTTTCATGCAAACACATGGGTGCACGAAGCAAATAGGATGTTGTATCCACTACTAGATTTTTGGTCTAATGCAACGGCGGAAAAACGTTGCAATATGCCCAAAATCGATGCAATATCTAGCAATTGCAACGGCGACTGGTTGGTTGGTAGGCGTGGCAAGTACTGGCGTGGCAATAGCTCTTTGCAACGTTTTTTATGGGCCATTGCAACTTATGGTAATTGCCACACACATTTTCATTGCATTATAGAGTATGGCAACGGAGGATTTCGTTGCATTAGCATGTATTGTAACGCAAGCAGTCATTGCTATAGTACGTAGTTGCAACGTACAAACTCTGTGGTAATATGGTATTTCGCAATGATTTACATGGTGGTAATAGAATATATTGCCACGGAAATTTGACGTTGTGACATATCCTATGACAACTAAATTTCTTTCGTGGAAATAAACTATATTGCAACAGAACCATTTTCGGTGGCAATAATAGTTTTGCAATGGAAACTATTACGTGGGACTGTTTCTATGGCAACACAACTGCTTTCGTGGCAATAACTTATATTGCCACGGAAACATGTTTGGTGGCAATAATTCGGTTTGCAACAAAAATATTACGTTGTGACAGATCATATGGCAACACAATTGGTTTCGTCGAAATAAACTATATTGCCATGGAAACATATGTGGTGGCAATAACTCATTTTGCAACGGATAATATTACGTTATCACAGATTCTATGGCAACACAATTTGTATCAAACCAAATCCAATGTAGCAAAAATTGAATTTTTCAAATTCGTCTCTGGTAGAGATAATACAATATAGCAAACATCTAACAAATTGACAATACAATATAGCCAAATATCTATCAGATCAACAACCTTTACTGCCTATGCCACAAACAATATGGTCCAGCATCCATTCATGCTAGCATGAACAGCATCTACCAAAAACAGCATCCATTCATGTTTGCATAACCTGAAGAGGCAATCCTAGCTCCCCGAACAGTCATCATCTTGTCCATGAGATTCAGGCCCGTCATCTGCAAGCCGTTCTGCTCCTTCCCATCATCTCCCACGTACTTAACCTGCTGAGGAACGAGATAACATATGATCGACATATAGCAGTTATATATAGGCATACATTTGCATATTACCTTTCATCGGCATATAACATGTGTCGCAACGACACCATGATGCGTGCATGAGCTGGTTCATCCCATTTTTTCATCTCCTTACTTCCACAGGAGCGCCACAAACAAGCGCCTTTGTGTTGTGCACGCTATTGATGCGTGACTTGTGTTGTGCACGCTATTGATGCGTGACTTGCAAGGCTAGCTGCGCATAGGGCTGAATTATATGTATTCCTACCCCAAGAAGTAAAAAAAATGTCTTTACCCATTATAAATTACCACAACTTGTTATTACATACCAAGAAATACATAAAAAATACTACTGTAGTAGAACTAGAAGGTAGTGGACTATAATTTACGCTATCGAAAAAAGACAGAATAGAATAGTAGAACGATTGGTAGGAGGGGTGAATCTTAAGGAAACTGATCTGTCAATTTGCAATTCCATTGAAGCCTGCCTAATTTAACGACAACCATTAGCATTAATCTCCTTTCCACCTTTACAAAGTGTTAGGTGCACACTAATCGCAGCATGACCTGCTGTTCCTATTAAGTGATGTTAGGAGTTAGGACCAATTGTAGACAGGGATACTTAAGCAACAGCTATGAATGTTGCTGGTCTACTTTTACATGTTTGATAAACCTAATGATACGAAGTTCTTGTTCGGCTAGAGTAGAGCATGGAAATATAATTAGCAAAAATTAGTATGAAACAGCTTTTGCATGACAAACAAAAAATATTACTACCTGAAGTTATACAAAAATTATATTAAATATTTCTATCCAGTTGAACAACATAGAGACAGCTCAGCTGAACAGACCATGTGCATTATGCCTCACCTAGACTAGATCAATTGTTTAAAAGATACTAGGATCGTGCCCGTGCATTGCCACGAGCAGCAAAATATTTATATTACAAAACATAGAGTATTTAATAAGATAATAATAGTGTGAAAATAAATTTAAAGATATATTTAATCTAAAAACGTAGTCACTGTATTAAACAAAGCTAGACGGCACGAAGGGCAAGCAGTGTTATCCAATAACCTTTGAAAGAATGCACACCACATCCGAATTGGATCAGCCAGAAAGTAATTTTACAAAAACTTTGAAAAAATGCACATCACGTACCGTTTGGATCAGCCAGAAAGTAAAGTTTAAACAAAAAACCTTTGAAAGAATGCACATCACATCACATTTGGTTAATGGTCATTTGCTCTTGTCCAAACATTTCATTAATCACATGTTCTGCAAATAATCATATGAATCAGGACAATAGACTTCAATCATATTTTATTTGCAATCCTTAAAAGTCTAGTAATAATGTAAAAATGTCCCATCAAACAGAAAGAGGGCAGGGAATATGTCAAGGACTGTAACTCAACTAAAACATTGCAAAAATTAGCATATTCATTTTTTATACTGCGAAGAAACAAGTGTAAGTAAAAGCAAAGATAATGAGCTAATAAAAGTTCAAGCTACCTGCCCAAATCAAAGAGGAAATACAAAGTATATGGGATGGGGATAGCCAAGTTGAATGTCAGGTAGGCAGCACCGGTCATTGGTCGACAAAGAAGCCTATACATGTGCATGACTCATGAAAGACCTGTTGTTGAGCATTCCATCATCATGGGCCTGCCTGCCTAGACACATTGCTTCTTAACAAGTTGCAAAAAGATGTATGGAGCAATGTTTTAGAATCTACCTTAATGCAACCATAATATGTAACCATATTTTCATTTCTAAAACCAGTACACAAGATCAAGTAAACATGTGTATCATGCATGGTTGTTCGGTAGAAAAATGGCTAGTCATATTTACATGGAGGGTAAAAGAATGTAAGAACCAATAAGAGATAGAAATTAGCTAATGATTTCTTAGTGATTCCTAGAGTTTCATTAGAATGCTGCTTTTTCTGATGCAAATACATTTCTTAGTGAGCAGAAAAAATGACATAGTTGGACAATGATCCATTTCCCCAGGTAGATAGATCACTGTTGCTTCTTCTGAAAACTGAATAACCATTTTGCATGATGATCCATGGTAGTCTAAGAAGGAATACCGCAGCTGCAAAAGAAGAGATATGTGCATACTAAAAACTGTAGATTCTGAAAAAAGGAAGAATTATAAAAAATATTTGGATAAGCAGACATGATAACATTTTTTTGTCGAAGTTGCTATCTCCCAATTTCCACTCCATGGCTTCACCCATGCCTGACAGAACAAATAAATTGGCAAACTGCATGAATCTGCCAAGGGAATAAACAAGGGAGATATACCTCAAAGAATTTTTCCCATAATCTTTCAAATGGCGATGTCCCTAGAGTCGAGAACATGAAAGCTATTTTCAAATAGATCGAACAGGAGGTGTTGTTCGAATTTGTCTGAAAACAACACGTGAGGCTCTTTCTTCGTCAGTCAATTCCCTGGAGTTAGCAAACAGATCAGATGGAGCTAAGTCAACTCACAAGCATATGCAAGTAAGATGAGCAGATGGAGCTAGCAAAAAGTTCAGAGCATAAGAAGGATTCATGTTCATATAATCAGATCATTGCAGTTGCAGACCTTCATATAATCAGATCTTTACAAAGCAGTAGGAAACATGACACAACTAGTACTGACTTCATTTGAAATTGAATACCACAAACTAGAAGATCCAATACCAATTACGTTTTGCGTTCAGTTATCTCAATTGCCCCATCGACGAATTCCAAAATTTGCAAAAAGAAGTTAGAAACCTTGGCAGGATGTCCAACTAACAGCTATCAGTTAAAGCCACAAACATCTACATCAAATTTCTTACAACTATGATATTCTGCAACCAGCAAGATTTTAGACCACATATCTCCTTATATGTTCTATCAAAATCAGTGTTTAACAACTCCATGCAAAGAAACTAAAATTATCTAAAATAATCTATTACTCCACCTGGTTAGATTGAGTATATAAGGCCCAAAAATAAATGCCAAACCTCTCAGGAATCAAAAGAGAGATTAGCCCTAATTACCAAACCAAACCAAGTAGCTGTGCAGGTAGGAGGAAAAAAATAAATTTGACCTTATCAGTACCTGATGGTTGGTCATGCCGACATCCTGGCCTCCTTGCCGCTATAGGTGGTCTGGACTTTCTGAGCTCCTTGCCCCGGCAGGGGATCCTAACCTTCCGGGGTTCCTGGGCTACGATGGTTCCCATTGCGCGACCTCGGCGTGTCCCTCATCCCATCCGGTGACCAAGCGGCTGGCCTGTGGGGATTATGGCAACGGCGCCATGGTGGAGCCGTCGGAGATCTGTAGGAGCCACCGGGCGGGGCGGCGGACGGTGCGCCGGCGCCGAGAGGCCGCGCGGGTGGAGCCGTGGAGGGGTCTGGCGCCTGGCGGCGGCCGGGATCTCGCCCAACATGCCGCGTCGGTGGGGCCGCGGGGGGGCGCCGGGCGGGGGCGGCAGACAGCGCCAGCGCCGCGAGCGCTGTGGAGGGAGCAGCAGTGGGGTGTGGCTTAGAGGGCGGCGGCAGATCTGAGGGAGGGAGAGGGAGGTGAAGTGGAAGGGAGGCGTCAGGGCCGGCGGTGGGGGCGGAGGGCGGGGGGCGGGGCTGAGGGCGGGGTGGTGCAGGACGGTGCGGTTGGGGTCTCGGTGAAGGAAGAAGGATTTCAGCTTATAACCTAGGGTTGTACTCGTGTGACATGAGAACCGTTGCATCCGAGATGGACGGCTACAAGGAGTTGGGCCGTTGAAGGAATTATAGGCTGAGCATTGTAACAGGTTCATTTTGTGGCTTACGTCCATTGCTGTATTGTGTTACATTAATTTTAAATTTCTAGTAAAGTTCATAGTTATTATTGTAATTAATTTTGTAAATTATTAATGAATTCAAATGGAAAAATTGTCTGATACAAATTTTTAAAAATCATCGATATCTACAAATTGTGTTTTAGCCATTTCTCCATCCGACTTTGTTTTAATAATTCAAAATTTGAATTTCAAAATGTGAAAACTTCAAACAATATTATGAGAAAGTAAATGATTCAAATAAAAAATCTGTCAAAAACAAAGTTGTAGAAACCAACAAGGTCTACAACTTTTGTTTTGGTAATCTCTCTATCCGACTTTGTTTGAACAATTCAAAATTTGAATTTCAAAATGTCACAACTTCAAACAATATTTTGAGATAGTAAATGATTTCACATGAAAAAGTTGTAAACAATAATATTATAGAAACCAATACCTTGGAGATAGATGAAAAATTCAATTGTCTTCTAGGGACAATTCAAACTTCTATCTCCAAATTACCACATAATAATTACAATAATATCTAAATTTGGTCAAAAAATTCTACAAATTTACATGACAACATATTTTGGGTCTATAAGCTTGACATAAAAGTTTCATAAGATTTTAAAAAGATTGGAGTGTATGTTGTTCAAAAAATGGATAGACCTCTCACGTTGTTTCACACAACTCAAATCAAACTTTGAGATTTGAGTAGCTCGTATTATGTTTGAACTCGTACGCACCTTAAATTTGGACACAAACTTACCTTTACCCTATTGTTGACATTTGTGGATTTACATTGCCACTTGTTGTACAAAAAGTTATTTTTCTATTTTTTAACTAACTAATTAATACACCTGTTGACACCAGATTTTGACGCGTATGAAATCGGCATCAGGAAAGGAAGAAATCAGGAGATGCGGCAAGACACAGAGGTCACGGTTGGAAATCGGCCGATTGGTGCTACAGTCGAGGATCGGCCGATTGCCCTTTGAGGGTGGAACTCCGCCTCGCCCGACCCCTGAGTCCTGGGGTCGGATGCGCCCGACCCTCCGAGGGAGGAACTCCACCTCGCCCGACCTTAGATCCCAGGGTCAGAGTAATCGGAGCCCCCGACATGTGGGCCGTAATCGGCTGTCCCTTGCCGATGGAGTTGGTAGAAATCGGCCGATTAGGAGGCTGGAGCAATTGGGCCGGTGTGGGCTTAAAGTGGATTATAAAGATAAAGAGGGAGTCAGCCCATGAGAGCATGATGATCAACTCCAGTACGAGTCGTACTTGTAAATATTCGTTTTTCGTTTAAAATTAGAGATAGAGTTCTAGTCGGTTAAAAAGTCGTTTGTAAGAGGCTATAAATAGCCACCTTCATAGATCTGTAACCATGATCAAATCAATACAACAAACTACTATTTCCTCACACTTACCTTCAAGCAGGCGACTTCACCAATACTTTTCTTCTTTTCACGAGTTCGTACGGGTTGGCGGGGCTGCATCAGCTTGATCTCCGGCCGATTCTGTAAGTTCCGCTTATCGAATAGTATCTAAGCTCTAACTTCGGGCGCATCGCTGTCATTTCGTTTAGATTTATTCACTGGTTATCGATATTCACTAGAATTCTAGGTTTTACCTGCTATTCTAGTTTTATCACAAATTATCCAGCTAGGAATTGGAACTTTCGGCTTTCTTGTGCTTCGATCTATTTGTTTTACGCATAGCCAATTTAGATCTATTCCTAGTGTTGTTACTGTAGTGTTGTTTAGATTACTCCAGCAGTCTTCTTTATTAACACTGCCCGGTAATCGGCTGCATTATAGCCGATTTCTTTATTACAGCAAATCGGCCGATTCGCTGATAAGCTATCTCGAGATCGGAACCTTAGCCGATCGCCACCACTGGGATCTGACACGTTTCTTTCCTTGCCAATCAACAGGTCAGATTGGTTGGCACGCCGCGCGAACTGCACTAGGGCAATCACCCGAACAGGAGTTAAGCAGATTCTCCCGGGTCGTGTGTCCGACGCTAGGGATTCGATCAGCCGATTTCTAGCGCCAACACACTTTTGGCACGCCCGGTGGGATCAATACAACCGCCACTATGTCGAAAGCTGCCGAAGTCTCGGAAGACAACGTCATCGAAGTGACGGAAGCAGACCTCAGGGATGACCAGAAGGAAGAATTGGAAAAGCAGATGGCGTACTACCGGAAGACGTGTCTGCAATCCTTCAGTCGAACCAGGAGCGGGGAAACTGTCAAGAAGACTCCGTTTCCAACTCCCCGCTAGATCACAATCGCCGAGGACTCGGGCAAGATGTCCGAGATGGTTCAACAATCTGTCTATCAAGCTTTCGTTGATCAGTCCCCGGTGATTTCTAATACGGTATACAATGCCGTCATCAGCTCCTTGGCCAACGACGTATCCCAAGGGTACCAGGGGTCGGCGTATGCCCCACCTATTACAGCCCCGACCAGGAGTTATTCAAATATACCCTGCTCGGCTCCTCAGCCGATCCAGGTTCCAATTGGAGGTCCCGGCGCCTCCTCATCGTCAATCCCTCTGGGGCCTAACGGCACGCCATATCTCCGGCCGCAATCCGTTCAGTTATCCTCCGCGCAGTTCTCTCCTTTGAATACAATGCCTTGGAGGGCACCATCGGTAATGGCCGCCCAGGATCAATCGGCCATCCATGGAAGCTCTCCAATCCAGGCACCTTTCCAATCGGCCGTTAGGCTGACGATGCCACAGTATCAGCCAGTCGCGCTGAAGATGAGCAGGGGGGTAGAAGCAACGAAAATACTTCGGGGCACTGCGCCGATCATACTATATGACGATGTGGCCGATTCATTCAGACAGCCGACCCCGACTACGCAGCCGGCTACGACACATCAGGCGCCGCACGCTTTCGTACATCACCCGGTCGTCTCGCCGCCAGTCTACCAACACGTGCCGGTTCCCCAGCCGATAGTCCACCAACAACAACCAGACTGGACGGCACACATAGCGGAGGTGATTCAAGAGCAATTCAGTTTAAAACCGAAGATGCAGACCTACACATACAAGACACCTTTCCCGCCTACTTATGACTTACTGCCGTTTCCCCATCGGTACAAAGTTCCCGATTTCACCAAATTTTCGGGGCTAGATGACACCTCAACTGTAGAGCACGTGAACAGATTCATCATCCAATGCGGAGAGGCAGCGGCGCAAGATGCTCTACGAGTGCGCCTTTTCTCATCATCCCTATCTGGGTCGGCCTTCCAATGGTTCGCTACAATGCCACCCAACTCAATCATTACATGGGCTGACCTGGAGAGACAGTTTCACAAGTATTTCTACGCGGGGGTACATGAGATGAAGCTTTCTGATTTAACCAGCCTCAGACAGAGAAGTGATGAGCCGGTATCCTCGTATGTGCAGAGGTTCAGGGAGATCAGGAACAAATGCTACTCCCTAGCCCTGACTGATGCACAATTGGTCGACATAGCCTTCCAGGGTCTCCTACCTCATATCAAAGAGAAATATGCTTCACAGGAGTTTGAGAGCTTGAGCCAAATCGTGCATCGATTGTCTGGTCAGGAAGTACGCCCCTTTGATCCACGAAGGAACTTCCAGAAGAAGGTGGCGTACTTAGAGGAGGTTGAATCCGAAGAAGAAACAAAGATCGGCCTGGCGGAGTGGGTTAAAGGAAAAAAGCTGATATCGTGTCCGTTCAAGAAGAAGGAGCCGGAAGTATTCATTTTCGACACATCAAAGACCGATAAAATTTTCGATCTTCTCCTCCAGGAAGGACAGATCAAGCTCTCGCCATACCATACGATCCCGTTGGCCGAACAGCTGAAGAAGATGAAATATTACAAGTGGCATAACGCCACCTCCCACGATACAAATGAATGCAAAATCTTCCGACAACAGATACAGTCGGCCATCGAACAAGGCATGCTCAAATTTGAAGTCCCAACAAAGCCGGCTAAGCCGATGAAGATCGACCAGCACCCCTTCCCCACCAACATGATTGACACGAGGAAGAATTCGCTCCAAACCAAGGTGCTGACATCTGAATCGGCTAAGAAAAGTGGCGCCGTGGACCCCAGAAATCAAGCGACGCCCGAAGACATCAAGGGGAAACGGCGGATGGAGGATGAATACGACGGATCAGGAGAACCACGCAGGCCTGTCACTTCCAAATTTTTGCTCGACAAATATCAACGGCAACAGGAACACTCAAGATCCCGGGAAGAGGCAATGCGGCGACATGAAGATCACTGACGATGCCCATTCTTCATCCACTGCTGGGAAAGCAACCTTAGGTTGCCATCGGCCGATAATTGCCCTGAGTGCAACGGCCCGTATCGTAACAATCGGCCATTCAGAAGGTCTCGCTCAAGAGATGGAAGACCAGAGCCGATCAGCAGGAACTGGTGCAAACAAGAAGACTGGCGCCTTTCAGTGCGTGATCGGCTGGGGGGCAGAAGTGACCGATATGATCGGTCGGAAGACAGGCGCGAACGAAATGATAGGCCGGGGGGCAAATTCGATCGGCACAGCCAACCAGAAAACAAGGTCAGCGTTCATGATCGACTTGAAGAGATGGCCGATGCTCGGGTATCAGATGAGAACCCTTTAGGACGCAAAACAGAATGGGAACGCGCCAGACCATTGACTAAACTTGTGAACCCCAGATGGTGCCCTGACGGATTGACTAAATCTCAAAAACGAAGAATCCAACGCCTTCGCCAATGGGAACAACAGGAAGAAGAGCAACAACATACAATGGACGAGAAAAACGGCAGGCCTCGGGTCTGGCGCCCCAAAAGAAATGATAGGGGGGACGATGAATCGGCAGCCAACATCAACATGGTTTTCATACTGCCGATGGAATTCATGACTCCTGCCGACCGACAGAACATGTCGGCAATAGAGGAGCAGATGGCACAATTGGCTTTAGAGCCAATGACAGTCATGTTCGAGAAACCCGAAGATGACAAATGACAACACCTAAAGGCATTGTTCTTCAAGGGGCATGTCAACGGCCGACCCATCACCAGATTACTAGTAGACAGAGGAGCTGCTATTAACATCATGCCATACGCCATGTTCCGGAAGCTAGGAAAGAGTGATGACGACCTGACTAGGACAGACATGATGCTCAAGGACTTCGAAGGCAATGTGTCTCCCGCTCGCGGCGCACTCTGCGTCGACCTCACCATCGGCAGTAAGACCCTTCCTACTAGATTCTTTATTATTAATGGCAAAGGGTCCTACAACATGCTACTCGGCTGAGACTGGATACATGCAAATTGCTGCATCCCGTCTATGATGCACCAATGCCTCGTACAGTGGGTCGGTGATAACATCGAAGTAGTCACCGCCGGTTCTGCATACAGCGTCGCCGCAGCCGATACGCAGCAATGGAGCTACGAGAATGTCAAGTGCATATCCGGGAGAATATGGGACACTGAATTCCTGAAGGTGTCCGATTTTGGTCTACAGCCGATCCGAGCAGTCGGCTCTGAAGATTCAGATTAAATGGATCAATTCGCCCGAGAAGATGGAAAGCTAGGACACGGGTTCACATCGGCCGATTCATTAGAAATGATAGATTTAGGCGATGGCACCAAACCAAGGCCGACATATATTAGTGCGAATTTGGATCCGAAATACAAATGTAAATTGATAAATTTATTAAGAGAGTCTAAGGATTGCTTTGCTTGGGAATACCATGAGATGCCCGGATTAGACCGATCTATTGTCGAACATCGGTTACCCATAAAGCCGGGATATCGGCCATATCAGCAACCTGCACGGCGGTGTAATCCTAAAATCCTACCCAATATAAAGGCCGAAATAACGAGGCTAATCGAAGCAAAATTTATTTGGCAATGATGTTATGCCGAATGGATCTCCAACATTGTTCCCGTATATAAGAAGAACGGAAAGCTCCGCGTATGCATCGATTTCAGGAATCTCAATCAGGCCACGCCGATGGACGGATACCCAATGCCGACGGCCGATGTGCTAATAGATGCCGCTGCGGGACACAAGGTTATTAGTTTCATGGATGGAAACGCTGGATATAATCAAATACTAATGGCCGAAGAAGACATATCCAAAACGGCCTTCAGGTGTCCGGGTCACCTTGGTTTATTCGAGTGGGTGGTAATGACTTTCGGTTTGAAGAACGCCTGTGCTACATATCAGCGAGCCATGAATTACATATTTCACAAACTTATCGGCATCCTGGTGGAAATTTACATCGACGATATCGTAGTCAAATCAAAGGGACACCAGGAACATTTAACTCATTTGGGCAGGTACTGGAATGCACGAGGAAACATGGGCTGAAGATGAACCCGAACAAGTGTGCTTTCGGTGTATCCGCCGGACAATTCTTGGGATTCATGGTTCACGAACGTGGGATAGAAATCAACCGGAAGACCATAGCGGCCATCAATAAAGTCGTGGCCCCACAGAATAAGACTGAGTTGCAGTCCCTAATTGGCAAGGTCAATTTCATCAGAAGATTCATATCTAATCTGTCCGGGCGTATCCAAGCCTTCACACCATTGTTAAAGTTGAAGCCCGACCAAGAGTTCGTATGGGGAGAAGAGCAACGCAAGGCACTAGAAGATATCAAACAGTACTTGGTCTCGCCACTAGTATTGGTCCCACCTCAAACTGGTAAGCCGTTTAAACTATATTTATCAGCCGATGAAGGAGCTATCGGGTCGGCTCTGGTCCAGGAGTTTGAGGGAAAGGAACGGGTAATATATTATGTTAGCAGAAGACTTCTGGACGCTGAAACAAGATATCCCCCAGTAGAACGGCTATGCCTATGCCTTCACTTCTTGTGCACCAAACTCAGGCACTATTTGTTATCGGCAGAGTGTGTAGTCGTATGCAAAGATGACGTGGTAAAATACATGCTGTCATTGCCGATCTTGAAAGGACGAATTGGAAAATGGATCTTGGCTTTATCGAAATTCGATCTACGATATGAATCGGCAAAGGCCGTCAAGGGTCAGGTTATGGCCGATTTCGTTGCCCAGCACTGCGGACCAGAGACTACCTTCGTGGAACCAGTGCCGTGGACCTTATACTTTGACGGTTCGTCATGTGGGGCCGGATCAGGAATCGGCATCGTTCTCATATCACCTCGGGGGGCAAGCTTTGATTTCTCTCTGCCGATAGAAGCATCCGCCACTAACAACCAAGCGGAGTACCGAGCTGTGTTGAAGGGGTTACAATTATTGAGGGAAATCAAGGCCGATGCCGTCGAAATTTTTAGGGATTCCATGCTTATCGTGGACCAATTAACAGGAAGGTCTGAATGCAAGGATGATGTATTAAGGATTTATTACGAGGATTGCCTTCAACTTCTGAAAGAATTCAAGTCCGCGGTTATTGAGCACATCCCTAGGAATCATAACGAGGATGCCAACAGGCTTGCCCAACATGCATCCGGATATCAGCCGATTCAGGGCGCTATGGCTCTAGAGCTCGCGACCGACGACTAGCGAAAAGAGATCGCCGATTACCTGAAAGATCCATCTAAGAAAGTGGATCGGCGGATACGATTTCAGGCCACAAAATATGTGTTACTAGAAGACGACTCGTTCTACCGGACGATTGATGGCGTTCTGCTCAAATGCCTAGGAACAGAGGAGGCGAAGACTCTGATGGGAGAAATCCACGAAGGAGTATGTGGAGCCCACCAATCGGCACATAAGATGAAATGGATGATTAGGAATAATGGGTACTACTGGCCGACAATCCTCGAAGACTGCTTCAAATATTATAAAGGATGCCAAGATTGTCAGAAATACAGGAATGTACAACGTGCGCCCGCATCGGCCATGAATCCTATTATCAAACCATGGCCGTTCAGAGGTTGGGGAATAGACCTCATCGGACAAGTTTATCCTCCGTCAAGCAAAGGGCATAAATTCATTCTAGTAGCCACAGATTATTTCACCAAATGGGTGGAGGCGATTCCGTTAAAGGCCGTAACATCGGCCGCCATGGTTGACTTCGTAAGGGACCATATCGTCTACCGTTTCGGCATTCCCCAGACCATCACAACCGATCAAGGAACGATGTTTACATCAGGAGAATTTGAGGAGTTCACGGCCGATATGGGAATCAAACTGCTAAACTCCTCTCCGTACTATGCCCAAGCTAATGGTCAGGCCGAATCTTCCAATAAAGGGATAATTAAGTTAATCAAGAGGAAGATAGAAGAACAGCCCAAAAAATGGCATTTGTGTCTGATCGAAGCTCTATGGGCATACAGGATGGCCTGCCACGGGGCCACCAAGATGTCTCCTTATCAGTTGGTGTACGATCACGAGGCAATACTACTGTGGGAATTGAGGATAGGATCGAGACGCACGTCGCTCCAAGATCAGTTGACGGCCGATGACTACTCCTCACTCATGAAAAGGGAGCTTGACGACTTAGCAGGCCAACGATTGAGAGCTTTGATCAGTATCGAGGAAAACAAGAAGAAAGTAGCCAGATGGTATGACAAGAAGGTCAAAGTCAAGCAGTTCTCTCCGGGGGAACTGGTATGCAAGTTAGTACTGCCGATTGGGTCGAAGGATCCTAAATTCGGTAAGTGGTCTCCCACGTGGGAAGGGCCGTATAAAATCGGCCGATATGCCCCGGGAAATGCTTACATTTTGGAAACGATCGAAGGGGAAGAGTTCACTAGGGCCTTGAACGGGAGATACTTGAAAAGGTATTACCCTAGTATATGGGTCGGAGCATAAGATTCGACCGCAGAATATGATAAACAAACACACAGCCGATACGAGAGAAAATCGCCTAAAAAGAAAACATAATCGTTCAAATCGGCCGATTTATCATTCGGTACGGACGATAGGTTACACGGCCGACGCAGTACAAGTCGCCCTTAGAACAAAAAATAGTCAACCACGCCTTTTCTTAAGTTCTCTCTCAACCCGGCCTAATTCTATCAGAAGACGGATGTGTCGTTCTGCTATGTCTTTCATCGCGGCCTCCACTTCAACTTGACGAGGAAGAGGATGACTCCGGTCCATTACCGGGCGCGATGTCCCTGCCGCGGCATCTTCAAAGGCAACCTGACGAGGAAGCGGGTGGCTCCTGTCAACTCGAGGTCGCCTATGGTCGTTACCATCGAGGAAATCCCAGATCCGTTGGACGTCGGCAGGGACGTGTTCCTTGAGTTCTTCACGGTGAGCCCTAATTAGGTCCTTATCTTCTTGCGATAATGGTTCGTCAGAATATAAGAGCCCGATGGCTCGTTCGAGTTCAGGACTAAGGCGCCGTGGCTGGGAAAAGAGACAGCATATAACCGCCTAAGATGAGGTGTTTCAGAGGAATCGAACTGAAATAAGGCGGAGGCAGATCTCTTACCTGGTTAACAGAGGAAAAGGAAGAAGATGAAGAAGACATGACCGCAGAACGCTCCGATGAAAAACAAGTCAGGGAAAAGGAATCAAGTAGAACGGGCGCTCTCAAGAGCAAGACCAAGACTGGCATTTATAAGTAGAGAAAGCGTGGATGTTTGGTAAGACGCGTCCCATCAGAAGTAAAAAGGGCAATAAATAAGAGAGCACCACGAAGGACGGTCAAAAGAAGCATTAATGTTCGTACAAAACAACCAGTACTTTTACAGATCGCCCAAAAGAGCGTTGATGGCCGCAATCGCTCGACGCCGGATCTGATCGGCCGAGTCCAGGACCCGTTGGTCATCCTCAGCCGACCCCGGGACTTCTGACATGTGGCGGTGGAGTCTAAGGGCTTCATGAGCCAAATGCTGCCTCTCCCGCTTTAAATCGGCGATGACGGAGGAGAGCTCCTGAAGCCTCTTCTCTTTGGCGGCTATTTCCTTGGTTACTTGCTCCATCTCCTTGGCGAGGTCTGCTCTTTGGTGTTTGAGGCGGTCTATCATGCCGACGAGTCCGGGGCGGGAGTCCTCGAGAAAATGAATCCGTTGATGTACCTCTTGAGCCTGACGCTTGTACGAATCTTCTTCTTCACGAGTTTTGGTCAGTTTGGTGCGATCGGCCATGTGATGCAGAGCCCTGAAGACCGGAATCCGCATTGACTCGATGTAAGCGGCTGGTGCCAAAGCTTCTTCTGCTTCCTCTGGGACTCGCCAGCTGGCATCACCAAAGAGCTGCCGAATCGGCGAAGCATCCTCTACCAATCGGCCGATGTCCTCCTAAAGAAGGGATCGTATGCTTTCGAGCTTGGCACGGACATCATCAGGGACGGAGCTCAAAGTAATCTGACGAGAAGTGATCTCCTCATCATCAGAAAGCGCGAGCGCAAACGAGAAGGGGCTGTTATTAGGGGAGTCCTGTTCCTGTAAAATGGTAGATGAAAATAAAAACAAGTCAGCTGATGGTGGTAGCAAATCGGCCAATAAAGGTTGAAAGATGGCTTACTTCTTTAAAGCGGATTTCTTCTGTCGGCATCTGTGAGACCGCCATCCTCGACTCTGGGACTGGCACCATTGGCTCGTTGGAAGAAGAGGACTCAACAACAATCAATGCTCTGCTCGGGCCGGCTTCTTGAAAGGTGACCGATGGTTGATCAGGAGGGGGCGCTGGCATTTCAACAGCTGCTTCGGATGCTGCCGATTGCTGAGGATTTACAAGGGCAGTCTGTGCAGCCTAGTATAAGAGGAATCAGTATGGAAGTAGCAATCAGGAAAATCGGACAGTGAGTTTACCTGTATAACCTCCACCAATAATGACGCGGCGGCTGCTCAGGCTTCTGTGGCGACTTGAACGTCTACCTCTTCTGCAGTCGGAAGGGTTGGCACGGCCGAAGTTTCTGCTGATGCGATCATGGGTGGATCGGCCAATTCTGTACGAGCACGCACTCGACGAATGGTCTTCTTGGCAACATTCTTCTGCGCCTGTTTTGCTCGGCCGGCGATGTCATCTACAGAAGGGGCATGATAGCCGATGAGGGGGAATGTTGTGTATGGATAACGGTCCTCTATCAGCCGACCACTCCGGCTGCATTTCGGGGGAGCACGGCTTTCAGACTGGGTCAACAGCAAGAGTCAGTATATATGTGTAAAAAATGAGGGGAAATGAGAATCGGCTAGGAAAAAGAAGAGTACCTCGGCGGTCGGATCGATGTTGGCTAGATGCAGGAGATTGCAGTATACTGCTGCAGAAGCGCAGAACAGGTGCTATTTCCATTCGGCCCACCATAGCTTGAAATGCTGAACGGCGAAAGGAGCTACTATCCAACCGGTCAGATCTATGGTGCTGGAGTCTGGGATCCGATCACGCAGCCGGTTATAGTCAAGACCCTTGGTGAGTTCATCTCTGAACTTTGCCCGGCCGACAAAGTATGCGTAAATCGGCAATTGACCTAAGCCGAATTGCCGTGCTGCGACAGAATGGTTGTAGAACTCATAAGTAGGGGCATCTTTCCCCGAGAAAAAGTTTGCCGGTAAGATCCCCGGTTTGATTAATTCATTTGTGAGGTCTTCATTGAATCGGCCAGTGGTTGAGTTAAAACAAGAAGGGAGCTCAAAGATTAGGTCATCCCTCTTATAAGGGAACCAGCTGGTTGCGTCTTCGCTGAAGCCATTATAAAAGCACCTAAAGTATTCGGCCACCTTGGTAGCAGAATATGGACAACCGGAAAAGGCCGATGCCGCTTCGCCGAAGGATGTACATCGACGTCGGACAGTGGGATTTTCTGCCGATTCGATGTTGGGGAATGTCGTGTGCTCCACTCGCTGCTGAGAGATCTTGCTCATGTACAGATTAAGCCACAAGTTGATAAACCACCAGGGTCCACCAGGGTTTCCAATCGGCTCCCCTTGGGATAGTTTAACGCCAATTTGGTGCAGCATGTGATAGGCTGCTCCCAATAGGTGCTTTCCAAAGGGAACAGAGGCCCCTGTCGATAATGCCTCGGCCAGAGCCTGCGTGTTGGTGGATGGACCGGCTGCTCTCCCACAGAAAAAATATTTCTCTAGCCACATCATCAGGAAGGCCGTGTGCTCTCTGTTCTCGACTGATCCGGCCCGTCTGTTGCATCTGATGAATCCCTTCCATCCGCCGATTCCCTTTGTGTCCAGTCGATGAGATGTCGTGGTCAAAAGGCGAAAAGGGGTATCTGGAGAGGAGATGTCAAGGCCAGTCAACATGACCACATCGGCCAAGGTGGGAGTCATAGGTTCGTGTCCGAAGAGGAATGCATTAAGAGTGTCAGACCAAAAATAAGAGGCTGCTATCACTAATGGCTCGTTTCTTTTCATTTGGGATAAAGATAGATCGATGCACTAGCCGATTTTACGCTCATCCCATTGGACCCTTTTGG
This sequence comes from Setaria italica, assembly GCF_000263155.2. Taxonomy (NCBI): domain Eukaryota; kingdom Viridiplantae; phylum Streptophyta; class Magnoliopsida; order Poales; family Poaceae; genus Setaria; species Setaria italica. The sequence continues at coordinate 25,011,021 of NC_028453.1, read as the reverse complement.
AGGCGGCTATCCATTGGTACCATTCTCTCCAGCCGTGGGTTTCATTCGGCCATGACCTGAAGGTACCTGACCAGTGATCTAGGTCCATGGTTGATTGCTTAAAAGGGATCCTATGGGTTTCCAAATTGATTAAGTCGGTTGGATCCGGGTTTCCCATGGGACCGAGGCAGATAAGGCCGGGAGTTTCTGTGAGGCGAATGGTAATCTGATGCCTAACCACCTAAAAAAGGAAAAAGGGGGTACGGAAGTAAGAAAAGATCTAAAGTAAATGCATTATTGTTAAGGAAAGTTTCGGTAATGACCTCCGGGATGAAGCTCATCGTAGTTGGCGGGATCGCCGGTAGAGCTGCAGATGCAGAAGCCACTGATGGGATTTCGGTTGAAGCCTCAACTCCCGCTGATGGAGCTCCTTCTCCCGTCGATGGAGCCACCGCTGTTGCTGCTGGAACTTCCGCCGGTGGGGCCATCTCCGGAGTTTCGGGCGTTGGTGAAGTACCTGAAGGTGCCGCCATTGGAGAAGTAGGGAGGAATGTAGATGGGAGGAGATGCCGGGGAAGACTGGAAGCTAAGGAAGACGCTGGAGGAAGAAGAAGGCCCGTGCGCTAAAGAAGGAAGACGTGAGCTCGTAAGGGGGAGTACGGGACGTACTGATATTTAAAGGTGGTCTGAGAAGGGGTAAAAGCGGAATTTTTACCGCACCGGCATTTCGATTTTTTCGGGAGGAGTGGTTGTCGTGGGCGCCCGTTTTGAAAAGATTGCAATCATCAGGCTGGAGACCGCGAAACGGAAGGATATTTTCAATGCGTTTGTTTCGGAAGTGAAGTTGAAAAGAATTTCGAAGTAAAGACTATGTTTTACTCCAAAACTGGGGGGCATGTGTTGACGCCAGATTTTGACGCGTATGAAATCGGCGTCAGGAAAGGAAGAAATCAGGAGATGCGGCAAGACACAGAGGTCACGGTTGGAAATCGGCCGATTGGTGCTACAGTCGAGGATCGGCCGATTGCCCTTTGAGGGTGGAACTCCACCTCGCCCGACCCCTGAGTCCTGGGGTCGGATGCGCCCGACCCTCTAAGGGAGGAACTCCATCTCGCCCGACCTTAGGTCCCAGGGTCGGAGTAATCGGAGCCCCCGACATGTGGGCCGTAATCGGCTGTCCCTTGCCGATGGAGTTGGTAGAAATCGGCCGATTAGGAGGCTGGAGCAATTGGGCCGGTGTCGGCTTAAAGTGGATTATGAAGATAAAGAGGGAGTCAGCCCATGAGAGCATGATGATCAACTCCAGTACGAGTCGTACTTGTAAATATTCGTTTTTCGTTTAAAATTAGAGATAGAGTTCTAGCCGGTTAAGAAGTCGTTTGTAAGTTCCGCTTATCGAATAGTATCTAAGCTTTAACTTCGGGCGCATTGCTGTCGTTTCGTTTAGATTTATTCACCAGTTATCGATATTCACTAGAATTCTAGGTTTTACCTGCTGTTCTAGTTTTATCACAAATTATCCAGCTAGGAATTGGAACTTTCGGCTTTCTTGTGCTTCGATCTATTTGTTTTACTCATAGCCGATTTAGATCTATTCCTAGTGTTGTTACTGTAGTGTTGTTTAGATTACTCCAGCAGTCTTCTTTATTAACACTGCCCGGTAATCGGCTGCATTATAGCCGATTTCTTTATTACAGCAAATCGGCCGATTCGCTGATAAGCTATCTCGAGATCGGAACCTTAGCCGATCGCCACCTCTGGGATCTGACACGTTTCTTTTCTTGCCAATCAACAGGTCAGATTGGCTGGCACGCCGCACGAACCGCACCAGGGCAATCACCCGAACAGGAGTTAAGCAGATTCTCCCGGGTCGTGTGTCCGACGCTGGGGATTCGATCAGCTGATTTCTAGCGCCAACAACACCCTTGTGAAGTAACTTGCAAATTAATTATTTTATATACCCTAATTATATTTTTACATGTAATAGAAAACATCTAAGTTGTCATGTAGGAGTTTAAAGAATTTTTTAAAAGATTTAGTATTTTCTATCATTTAAATGAATTTCTACGTGCTTATCGAAAGTAATTCCAACTTGAACTATGTGTACCACCTATAAGATTCAAAAAATGCACAAAAATTATATTTAAGCTTGTATGTTCGATTCTAGCCCATGCCTTAGAGATAGATGAAAAATTCAATTGTCTTCTTAGGACAATTCAAACTTCTATCTCCAAATTATCACATAATAATTGCAGCACATAGGATCCATGACAGTTACACTGAAATGCTAATATCTCGTAGAAATTATGTTTATTCAATCTGTTTCAATAGTAATTTTTTCCCTTTCTTTAACCTCAATGATGTTGCGTTTGAGCTCTCCAATAGGATGGGCACTAAAGAACTCAGTAGTTAACCTACACTATAGATACATTGCTATAACTAACATAGAATTTATTTCTTTTACTTCGGCTCCTATCCATCATCCAACAATTGCGTAACGTGGTGGTGAAGTGCTCGAGTCTAAACTCTGGAGACCCTGATTCGATTCCCCATTGCGCATCTTTTAATTTTTTAAAAATAAAACATGAGAAAATAAACGTATAAAATATAGAATACCATACTTTATCTCAAGTGTTGGTGTAGTGTAGTGGTAAGGTGTTGGAGTGTGGTCTCTAAAACTAGGGTTCAAAACCCACGCTTGCTGATTTTTTTTCTAATTTTCAGTGGGCGCGCCGTGGCCGGGTGACATGGCACGCGGCTGGGGGGCCGGTGACCTGGCGCGGCCGGTGGTCGGGTGACATGGTGGGCAAAGGCATGATGCCTTAGTTGCCCCAAGAGGAGGCATTGTCTCTACCGAGGTACATGCAACTAATTTTCCAAAAAAATTGCATTTCTTGTCAACTCTTATAGTAGTCATTTGATAAGCGTATGTTCGTTTTTAAGATCCTGTGAAGTTGATATCATTTATGAATGGCCAAAGGCATATACATACTCCCTCCATCCTGTAATATAAGACATCTAAGCATTCCAAATTTATCCTCAAATATAAGGTATGTATACACATTTGGTTGATTGCTCGTTTAATTCTTCCTAAAATTGACAAGATAAGGATGGCTAATTGGTGGATTATTATAAAAAAATAAGTTTGTTGTTATGTGCAACTGTCATTAATTCAGGGGTACATGCGTCTTTTGTTACTCCTGCTAATATGTTCTAAAGTCTTTAGGATGCCTTATATTTTAGGACGGAGGGAGTACTTTTCTACAAAAATCTTGAAACTACTGTCCAATAACTCACCTATTTTTAAAAAAATTTCATATACATATGGTGATCTCTAGCTAGGCGAATGGTCCTGGTCAATATGCTTCCTTGTAGGCACACAAGTAAATTAATATATTCATCATGAACAACTCATGTGACATTGTGCCAAACTTCTATGCTATTTATTGGCCATCAAGCTACATATAAAGGAATTGTGTTATATCGAGCCAAGGCATCCACAATTTGCATGTTAACTTGACATGCAACCACGAATTAAAAATTAGTCAGCTGTATGCAACTCTCAGTTGCACATATCGGTCAGGTTTTAGATCCATTTTGCATTTGTGTCAAACTGGTTGAATTTACATTAAATCTGCCTGATACAAATGGTATCAGTAAGGAACAGAAAATGTAGTAGAAAACCAGTGGTGCAATGACTTGTGTGGCTTACAATGCAAAAGTTTATTGGGGAAAAAAGAACTAGCTCTATCTGGATGTCTGCTTATTGATACTCTTCTATTGTTTGTTTAATATATGGAAAGGGTTAATTATTTAATAGCATGAAAAGACATCATTTACATAACAAACACAACATATAGCATTACAGGAAACTCTTTCCTGCTCATCATTTGTAGATAGTGGATACCTAGCGTCATCAATTTCTTTAATAGAATATGCTCCTTTCATTTGGGAGATGCGAGTCCTCATGGGAGCTTTGAAACAAGACTTGCCTGGCAGCGAAAAAACAAAGAGCATATTTGGTAGAGCTTTTCCAACAGCTCCACCAACGGCTTCACCCGAAGCCTTACCAAAGGCATACTTGCAAAACGGCTTCAAGGCCGGGCCGGAGCGTCCGTACCTCCAGCACAGAGACCTTTAATTCTTTCTGGAATTATCTTCAAGAATGAACAAATAATCTTGCATCAGATGCTTGCTTGGGAAGACAAAACTAAAACAGAAAGGCTCAGAGGACAGTGCATAATGCACAAGGAAAAACTAGAATAAGCAGAGCTCAAATCACGGTTGAGGGGTAGAAGACGAGGTTGGTTTCAACAACCCCATAAACAATTGTTCAACTGCCCATACTTTGGTCAGAAAGCTAGACAGCTCATTACGCGTCATGCGGCTTCCGTGATTCCGTCAACCGCAGATCGCAAATGGGATCCACGACGGCTGCTGCGTTCGGCTGGCTGGCTGCTGCGGCAGAGAGCTGCTGCGTGCTGCAGCTGCTGCGGCAGAGAGCCAAGCAGTAGCAGCCAGCTGCAAAGTAGGCAGCCGAACGAGCAACAAGATGTTGAGAGATATCGTTCTTTTGTTTGACCACTCATCTTAGTGTAGGCCTCCCACCGAGGAGGGTATAGGCAAACCCACTCTTATTCGCACACCAATCTAAATAATTTATCCACTCAT
>NC_028453.1:24925127-25006271 GCF_000263155.2 Setaria italica | reverse complement strand
AGAAAGTAATAAAAAGGAGAGATGAAAGAGACAGAAAAGAAGAAAGAAGAGGAAAAAAGGGGAAAGAAAAAAGAAGGAGGAGAAAAAAGGGAGAAAAAAAAAAAAGAAAAAAAAAGAGAAAAGAGGAAAAAGAAAGGAAAAAAAGGAAGAAGAGGAAACAAAGAAAGGAAGGGAAGAAAGGAAGGAAGGGAAAGAAAAGAAAAAAAGAGAAGGAGAAAGAGAAAAGAAAAGGAAAGAAAGAAAGGAAAAGAAAAAGAAAAAAAAAGAAAGAATCACCCATACCCTACCCTCCCCATTTCTAATAGGTATATAATTTCTACCTATGCCCTCCGTATTTAAAGTGAGTGTGGATTTGAGGAGTGGGGATGGATACCCCTCCCCACGTTAAATCTAGAACACACAAAGAATGACTTACAAACATGTTTGTGGCTGGAATCATTTCCTTTAGTTTGATAAGTTACGCTTGTTAGTTGGAAACTTGGAATAGGTACATTGTTTGGTTGATTGGACTCCTTTTAATGAAATTTGTCAATAGTAGCTGGTAAGAGTCCCTGTGTCAACACTGGTGCTCGTATTTATAACGGTTTATTCTCCAACCAATAGATGTGTTCTATCAACAGTGCAATAAATGACTGTTAATTTCAAGAAATACCACCGTAATGGAGGTGCTCGGGTAGCATGCGTGACGTGCATGCATCTATAGTGGGTTTGTAGGCATATGAGTGTCTGAATGTGAATTATTGTGATGTTGGTCGGCGTCAGCAAGACAAAAGAGTTAGCAAATAAGCTTTCGATGACTTTATTATTGAGTCGTTTGGGATGTTTGGATACGAGGTGCTAAACTTTAGGAGAATCACATCGGATGTTCAGACGCTAATTAGGAGGACTAAATATGAGCTAATTATAAAACTAACTGCAGAACCCCTATACTAATTCGCGAGATGAATCTATTAAGCCTAATTAATCCACCATTAGTGTCGTTGTCAAGATCAGCGGATCAAGACTTAGACTAGTAAATTTCTTTTATGCGTGTAAGCCTCAGGTGGTTGCGCGGGAGACACGGATTTAGACTGGTTCGGGCAAAGGAAGCCCTACGTCCAGTATCGGGGATGTTCGTGTTGCCCACGCGGGGTTCTGTAGTAGGGGGTTACAGATTGACGAGAGAGGGACTGGTCCCAAGTCTCTTTGGTGCTTGCGCTCTCAGGGAGAGTTGTTGTGTACTATGGCTTGCGGGAGAAGAAGCCGATCCCCTATCCGGCCTCGGGTTCCTCCTTTTATATCGCAAGGGGGTGGCCGGAGTTACAATTGGGATCGGGTAAAAAAGGACTGTAAAGAGTAAAGCGTAGAATGGTAAAAGGTACGGCAGGAAGGAGGAGCAAGATCCTAGGCGTCCGATGCCTCTGCCGGCCCCTGACGAGCGCCGGCGCGCATGCCGGAGGGGGAGGTTGCCGTGTGCCAAGTGTTGTTGCTCCCTGCATATAGCTACTTCGATGCTCGTAGGTATCAGATCATGATGAGGGCGTTCCGTCGTTACCCCAGCGTCCATTTGGGGAGGACGGTGGATGCTGCTGCTCAGGCGACGGATGCTGAGAGGGAGAGCGTCGCATCCGTGCTGCTGGGCACGCGGGACCCGAGGGTGTGCGGGGCCCGAGGATAGGCCGCTCTCTTCTTTGCTCCGGCCGGCGCAGGCCATGAGTACCCTGCGGCGAATGGGAGCCGGCCGCCGGCACTGTAGCCTGCACAGAGCGGTCGTGCACGGGTACTTGCGTCGGGTTGCGTGAGGGGCGTGGTCGCCCTGCCCTCCGTCAGTCCTGCGGCGCATTTATGGCGAGGCCGACGGGGGGACCCACAGGATTTTGTCTGTCTTGCCCGTCTGGACCGTATCCGAGGGGGGTACCTCCCCCGGGGGCCCCAGTGCGCCCGACCCCTTCGCTTGGGGTCGGACGAGGCGGAACTCCGTGGCGAGGGGTTGGGCGCCCCCGACCCCGGGGTCGCGGTCAGGCGAGGCGGAAACTTTGCGGAGGGGGGTCGGGCGCTCCCGATCCTGGCGCCTTGGTCGGGCGAGGCGGAGCTTTGATTACGCTTAGGTGGGCCCGGGCCTCCGTGTCCGTATCTTTAAGTGGTGTCTTAGGGGAGCGTTAATATTTCCCCCCAACAGTAGCCCCCGAGCCTGTGGTGGAGCAGAAGTGCTCCTCCGGAGGCTTCTTTCACTGTTTCGCCGCGGGCTCTGTGTCTATGGCATGCTTGCTTTATCCCAGCCGGGCTGAGGGAACCTGCAATTTGTGACCACACGCGTGGTAGTTGGTTGCGAGACTAGCCCCCGAGCTCCTGCTCGTTGCAGGAAACCGATCGGGAGGCTAGGTCGTCTTTTTTGATCGTTGCCCCTCAAGCGTCCGTTCGCTGGGACGGAGGGGTTGAGCCGGGCCACGTTATTCGCGTTGGACGAACCGTGGTGCTCGCTTGAGCTGCAAATGGGTAAGTTCGAGTGGAGTCCCGGTCCTCGTTCGGGGGGGTCCGGCTCGGGCCAAGCTGGTGGCGTACTCCAATTTCCCGCCGGCCAGTTCATATAGTTCCCGGACCCGTTCGACCGGATCCGGGGGCTCGTTGCCTTTCCCCGTGGAAAAACCATGAACTTTATACCGGGCGAGACTCAAACGTGAGGTTGGGGCGCCCTTGGCTTTCGCTCGCCTGGGTATTGGCCGCTAGCGGACCCGTCCCTTCTCACCCCTTGCTCGGGGGATGTCCTGAGGCAGCTGTCGAACCCGTGTAGGGCCAGCTTTCGAACCTCTCGACCGTAATGGGCCGTAGGAGCGTTTTCAGCCCCGTATCCCTTTCTTACCTCCCTGTGGGCCTTGGGCCGGAGCGGAGCGGTTGTTACGCCTGGGCCGAACGTGGGGGGCGTCGTGGGCGCGTTACCCGGGAAGTGGAGTTATGGAAGCGCCGTCCCGCGAATCGAAGAAGATAGGATGTTTTCGTGGCCGATCGTGCGCGCGGTTTTCGAAAAGGAAACGGGCGTGGCAGGGGCGTACCTGGCGCCGCATTTATGGCGGCCGGGGCGTCAATTTGGCTTCCCCGGTACCTTTCTTATAAAAGCAGGAGCCCGCCGCGCCGGTTCCTCTCTCCTTTCGCATTCGAGCCTTCTTGCCTTCTACTTAGTTCATCCGCGCTCGCCTCGTTTCCTTCGCTCCAAGCCGCGCGCTCTTCTTCCATCTCCGTCGATCTCCTCCTTCCTCCTGCGATGGCTTCCTGGGGTGTTTCTCACTTCACCTCCTCTCGCGCCGAGGGCCTGGTGCGGAAGGGGCTCCTCTGCGAGAGGACGGAGGCGGGCGAGTGGGAGCTGCCGGGGCCAGAGCAGGTTCCGGCGCCTCCGGCCGGCTACGTCGTCTCCTTCGCTCACTTCCATGAGCGGGGATTCGCTTCTCCCCCAAGCCGCTTCTTCCGCGGGCTCCTCCACCACTACGGGCTCGAGCTCCAGCATCTCAACCCCAACGGGATCCAGCACATCACGGCGTTCATCGCGTTGTGCGAGGGATTCCTGGGCATTGAGCCCCACTTCGCGCTGTGGAAGTACTTCTTCACAGTGAGCCTGTACCAGAAGACGGGGAAGGCCGGGAGCCAGCAGCGGTCACCTCCGGTGCCGATCAGGTGCGTCGGGATCCATCTCCGTCACACTCGCTCCAAGGAGTACATGACGGTGAAGACCTCGGTGTCCCACAAGGGGTGGCACAATCAGTGGTTCTACGTGAAGAACTACCCGGACTCCCCCCTGCCGGTTTTCACCGGCCGCACCATCGATGCGACGCCCGAGGTATGGGCGTACGGGCCGGTGGAGAAGGAGAAGAAGCGGTTCTCCGACCTGCTGCAGGCCATCGAGCAGCTGAAGCGGAGCGGGCTCACCGGCGCCGGGGTCATCGGCGCGTACCACGCCAGGCGGGTGGCGCCGCTGATGCTCCGGGCCCGGCCGCTCGGCGCCATGACCCCCGACGCGCCGCCCGAGGGCACCGCCCTGGCGACGGGTGCGCTCGCCGCCTCCAAGATCCGGCAATGGCTCCGGGAGGCGCTGGAGGACAGGGACGTCGGCTACCCGATCCCCGGGCATCCGCCGATGCGCCCGGAGCCGGGCTTCGTAGATCTGGTAGGGAGTCGGGACATCGTTTCCTTTTTCTTTGTGTCTTGCTATTTGCTGTTCTGATGCGGAGCCGTTTGGCGCTTGCAGGGCTCGCTAACCCGGGTCGCGGACTCCCTCCCGCCGGTGCCGGAAGATGCCGAGCGGAGGGCTCGCAACCATCTCCATGCCGAGGCGCAGAAGCGCCGCAAGGACAAGGAGACGGCGAGGAAGCGGAAGAAGGCCGCCAAGGAGCTCCAGCGGCGGCGGAGGGGGGCTGTCGTGTCAGACGACGACGACGACGACGATGAAGCTGAAGAGGATGAAGATGAGGAAGAGGAAGAGGAGGAAGAGTTGGTTCCCCCCTGATCGGGGGCTCTGGTGATTCGTGATGCGCCCCCGCAGACGGCCGCGGGGGGTGGAGCGGCGGAAGCGTCAGCCCGGGCTTCGGCTCCCCCGGGCCCTGGGGCTGTGCCTCAGGGGCCGACACAGCGCGCGCCCCAGGAGCTGGCGCGGACCGCCCCTCAGGGGTCGGCGCAGGGCGTCCCCCGCGAGCAGGTGCGGGACGCCACCCGGAGGTCGGCGCAGGGCGTCCCCCAGGAACGGGCGCGGGGTGCCCCCCCGGGGTCGGCTCAAGGCATCCCCCAAGAGCGGGCGCGAGCCGCTCCCCCGGGGTCGGCACAGGGCGTCCCCCAGGAGCGGGCGCGGGACGCTCCCCCGGGGTCGGCAAGGGATGCCCCCCCCGGTGTCGACACGGAGCGCCCCTCGGGGGTCTTCAGAGCCTGCCCCCGCCGCCGCCTTGGGTCCGGCGCGGAGCGCTCCCCAAGAGTCCACTCGGGGTGCTCCTCGGGGATCCGTGGAGCCTGCCTCCACGACCGTGCCCGCCGGCGGAGAGCGACGAGGCGGCGACAAGCGGCCGCTGCCAGATGCCCCGGGGTCGACGTCTGGCTCCGAGTCGAAGCGCGCGCGCCGCCCCTGCGCTTTGAGGGCGTAAGTTGGCTTTTCCTATGTGTCATTCTTCTCCTCTTTTTCCGTTTGTTTCTGCTGACGCCTGGCTGTCGATGTGCAGCACTTCTCCCCGTGGCCTCACTCTGCAGCTGGCGCCCAAGAAGGCGCTGCGGACGTCGTCCTCCTCCGGGGGGCAGGCCGGGGCCCCGCCAGCGGCGATCGGCGGGGTTCCTGGTGTGGCCGCAGGTCCCCCCGCGGAGGTGGCCCCTGCGGAGGCGGCTGGCGGAGCAGCGGCGGCTTCAGCCGCGGGAGGGGGAGCGGACTCCACTCCGCCTTTGACCCTACCGATCGCCCCTTCGGCTCCGGGTGTGATCCCCCCGGGCCCTCAGGCCGGGGAGGTGATCGACCTCGACGCCGATGAGGCGGAGGAGGAGGTGGCGACGGGAGGTAGGGCGGATACCCCCGCTGCCGTGGAGGGGTCAGAGGCGGAGGGGGCGCCTGCTCCCGGAGGCGCGGCGGCGGCAGAGGCAGCAGTGACGGTGGCAGGGGCCTCCGCCCCGGTCACCCTCGCAGGAGTGACGCTGGCGGCTGAGGTGGAGGTGCCCACCGGGGTACCGTTGGCGGCCTCGGCGGCAATGAGTGTGCAGGCGCCGGGGCCGTCGGCGGATCCAGTGGCCTCTGGCGTCGTGGTGCCGTCCCCGACGGTGGCGTCAGGGTCGGCCCCTGCTTCAACCTCGGCTTCCTCCGTCCCGAGGGCGTGGAGAGGGTCCGTCCTTCGCTGGTCATCCCGTGATGACCCGCCGAGGCACCTCTTCGCGCTGGCCGCCGCCGCCGAGTGGCATAGGTGGCAGGCGATGCATGGCGGCGTCGCCCAGGTTCAGGCGGCTCTGACTTCGGCGCTGGGAGTTCTGGCCAACACCGTGGTCCCTGGTGGCCAGGTATGTTATCCCTACCGCTTGGTGATGAATACCTCCTCTTTGCTTTTTTGCTTTAACGGCATGTTGCTTTGCAGGCTCTCCAGGAGGGTAGCTGGGGGAAATCTGATTTCCTCCGGCGGCAGCAGGGTCTCTAGGAGCGCTTCAACACCGAAAGGGAGCGCACCAGGGACCTGTCTCTGCAGCTTGGCGCCGCCCAGGGGGCCGTCCGCGACCTGGAGGGGCGTGAGCAGGCGGCGTTAGAGGAGGCGCGGCGTGCGGAGGCTAGGCTCCAGGCCGTCGCCCAGAAGGCCCGCCTCGACCTCGAGGAGTTCCAGGCCGTTGTGGAAAGGGCCCGCCGCGATGCCGAGGGGCTCAAAGCCGCTGCTGCTGAGAGGGCCCGCCGCGACGCCAAGGAGCTGGCGCGGCTGAGGGGGGAGGGTGGAGCCCTCCGCACGGAGAACGATCAACTCCGTTTGCAAGTGCAGGGGCTTCAGTCCGCCTTGTCCCGCAGCGCCGACCGGGAGCGCGAGCTGAAGGCCCAGGGCGACGGTGAGGTTCTTTCCGTTCCTGCGTTCTTGTGTCATTTGAGTTCTGCTCTTTTGACTCGGTGGGATTTTTTGGGTGGCTCCTGCAGGCGAGATCGCCAATTTGCGGGCTCTGCTCGACGAGGAGCGTGGCGAGCACGGTGCGCTGCGAGATGCAGTCCGCGTCGTCTACGAGGACTTCGGTGTGGCTCCGGAGGAGGGATCGAGCTCTCTGCCGGCTCGTGTCCTCGAGGTGCACCGTCATCGTCGCGAGATCGCCGTGGACGCACTTCGCCTTGGCGTGCGGCGAGCCTTCGGGGTCTTCGGCTCTCACTATTCCGGCATTAACTTTGCCGGGATGAGTGAAGGGTACTGCACCGGCTACACCGAAGCCGAGCTGGACGAGATTGACGCCGGGGTGACCGCGCCGGCGAAGGCCCTCGCAAAGCTCCTGGAGGATGAAGCCATCCCTCCTGCCGACCCTGAGGCTGGCCCTTCTGCCGACCCTGAAGCCGCCGCTCCTGCCGACCCTGAAGCCGCCGCTCCTGCCGACCCTGAAGCCGCCGCTCCTGCCGACCCTTCTGCGAATTAGCTGTACCGGGCTCGCGCCCAAAAAGTTTGTACTTATGTCAGTCCTTTTGAACTTGTTTGCATTGGCCATACGGGCCTGTTCTTATGACTCTTTGTTTGCACAAAAGAACCCGATTCCCTTTGTTATTCCTTTTGGGCTCGAAAGCTTAGGATGCATTGTCGGGTACGTCAGTAAGTTTTGATGAGCGAAGGTGCCGTAGCCGCTGGGGCGTAGGTTTTTTCGCGGTCCGATCACAACTTGCCTGAGCACCGTTCACGCATCCTTATCTTTTTTGCATCCAAAGGTTTTCGAAAGGGAGGTTCGGTTTGAAAAAGAAAAAGCGTTTTCTTTTTAGATGGCGCCCAGCGGCTGGGGTCGGGACCCCTGATAGCCCCCGAGGGGTATGCAGTCCTGGAGCAAGGCCAGGGTCGGATACCCCTGAGCTTAGAGGAAAAGGAAGAACAAAACTGGTAGCCCCCGAGGGGTATGCGGCCCTGGGACGAGGCTAGGGTCGGATGCCCCTGAGCTTAAAGGAAAAGGCCTGAGCCCAGGTGGCTCAGGCTCAGGATTTCTTTTTTCGCAGAAGAACAAAACTGATAGCCCCCGAGGGGTATGCGACCCTGGGACGAGGCCAGGGTCGGATGCCCCTGAGCTTAAACGAAAGAACGGAAAAGACGGCAAGATTATGCATAACTTGGAAACGAAAGCTATGGGTAGAAGCGCCTTAGCTGTTCTATGTTCTAGGCGTTGCTGAAGATTTGCCCGTTGGGAGTTGCCAACTTGTGGGTGCCTGGCCGTAGCACTTGTACGACGATGAACGGGCCTTCCCATGGGGGAGTCAACTTGTGCCGACCCCTGTTATCTTGGACGAGGCGGAGCACTAAATCTCCGACATTGAAGGCGCGGCCTTGTATCCTGCGGCTGTGGTAATGCCGTAGGGCCTGCTGGTATTTAGCTGAGTGTAGTAGGGCTACATCTCGCGCCTCGTCGAGCTGATCTTGTGCGTCCTTGAGTGACGCCTGGTTTCCCTGTTCGTCGTATGCTTTGACCCTCGGCAACCCGTACTCTAGGTCGGTGGGCAAGATGGCCTCTCACCCGTAGACCATGAAGAACGAGGTGAATGTTGGAGGTATGCCCTAGAGGCAATCATAGAGATGATGATATTCCATTTGTATCCATGATTTGTATATTGTGTTCATTGAATATCCATTAAAGGCTACTTGAATTGATTTGCAATTATGTGAATTGTATGTGAAACTCTTTACTTGTATGGTTATTCTAAAGTTGTCCCTAGTCGGAGTTCATGTGAGGACACACATGAATATTAGACCAGCACATGTATTAGTTGATGACTATGTTTCACAAGTCATGGACATGAAGATGTTGAACTAATAATGTGGACACATGTGGAGACATGTGTTAGGACTGACCCAACACGAGAAGTAGTTCTCTCTTTAAAAAAACATATACGCTTTGTCCTTAGACCTGAGATTGTCGCATGTATTCTAGATGTGGATCGACCTACTTAGGGGCTATCAAACGCTACGCCGTAACAGGGTAGTTATAAAGGTAGCTTTCGGGTTTGTCAAGAAGCATGCTATGAGACATGGTCAATCAAGATGGGATTTGCCCCTCTCTGATTGAGAGTGATATCTCTGGGCCCCTCGAGTGATCGGATCCGAAAATGCATGGCCATGCTACGTACGGTTAAGAGTTAACCTACAAAGGGATTCCGAATCACAGGATCGAGAAAGAGTGGTCGGCTTGAAGCTAGACCAAATATCGTGAGGCAAAGGGAATAGCATGTATATTATGTTGTGATGGTTCGTCTGATATGATCTTCGTGTGCGTATAGGAGTTGGCACGTCTTGCTAGAGGCCGCTACCGACTATTGGGCCGAGTAGGAGTACTCGGGCCATGTCTATACGTATCCGAACCCATAGGGTCACACACTTAAGGGGTTGGAAGCCCAATTCGGATCTGATCCGAGTTGGATTAGGTTTAGGAGTACTAATGGGCCTCAGATCCAGAGGCCCATCAGGAACCTCTATAAATAGAGGGGTGGGGGCGCCCTAGGGTTGACACCTTTTTGGCGAAACACACTTGCCGCGCCTCTCACGCCCTCGCCTGTTGCAACTCGCGGATCTAGCAATCCGGCTTGCGATGTTTCCTCCCTGCACGTGTGGATACCTTGGAGGTGTTGCGCCTGCAGCACTTGGACGAGCCATCGACGAGCCGCCGACGAGCCAAGACGAGCCGACGACGAGCCGCGGTACCGGAGGCGATCTTGCTGTGCACGTGGACGAGCTGCTGAGGAGCTGCTGGACATGATCGACTACGTACGACTACGTTGATCGACTACGTACGACTACGTGATCGTCTTCACTGCATCGACGCATATCTACATCTTCCGCACCAGTAGTGCGTCGAGTGGTAATCCCGTGATCCTTATACGGCAGTTCTTCCTGGTTATACGCGGTAGAAATTTTGATTTGCGCTAGCGTAGCCTACCTCGTATCCCAACAGTGAACCCTGTCGCCCGGCTGGGGGTCATCCTCAAGCTCCAGAGGACTGCTGGGAGCTCCGCATCCCACCGTCCGCCGAACTTTTTGAGGCGGTCGAAGATCCGTGGCTTGAGACCCTGGAGTATCATGCTGTTGGCTCGCTCGACTTGCCCGTTCGTGCGGGGGTGCGCTACTGCCGCCCAATCCACTCGAATGTGATGGTCGTCGCAGAACTGGAGAAATCTCTTCCCGGTGAACTGCGTGCCGTTGTCGGTGATGATGGAATTTGGGATCCCGAAGCGGTGGATGATGTCGGTGAAGAACTGTACCGCTTGCTCGGACCTGATTTGCGCCACTGGCCTTGCTTCGATCCATTTGGAAAACTTGTCGATAGCGACGAGCAGATGGGTGAAGCCCCCGGGCGCCCTTTTGAAGGGTCCGACGAGATCCAGCCCCCAGACCGCGAACGGCCACGTGATGGGGATGGTTTGCAACGCCTGCGCGGGCAGGTGAGTTTGGCGGGCAAAGAACTAGCATCTTTCACAGGTGCGGACTACCTGGGTAGCATCCGCGACCGCGGTTGGCCAGTAAAAACCTTGTCGGAAGGCGTTGCCAACAAGCGTCCTTGGCGCAGCGTGATGACCACAAGCCCCGGCGTGGATGTCCTGGATCCGCGCCTTTCCCTGCTCGATCAGGATGCAGCGCTGGAGGATCCCAGTGTGACTTCTCTTGTAGAGCTCTTGGTCGATGATGGTGAAGGATTTCGCATGGCGCGCGATCCTGCGGGCTTCTGTTTTGTCTGCCGGGAGCGTGTCACGGACAAGGTAGTCGAGGTACGGGGCTCTCCAGTCGGTCGGGGGGTCGGCCCCCACCGCGGGGCCCGCCGCGATTTCCATAACCACGGGGTCGGATGGCTTGGCTTCCAGGGCCGGGTTGGGCAAGGCAGCGTTGATTTCCTCGGGACCGGTGCTTGAGTCCGAGACAGGTGGCGCGCTGCCGACCTCCCCCGGCTCGGGTCCCGACCCCAGGGCTGGGCATGCCTCGCCGACCCCTACTGGCTCCTGATAACGGATTGAAGGCTTCAGCTGGTCGCTAATGAAAACGCCGTCGGGGGCGGGCATCCGGCCGGACGCCGCCTTCGCCAGCTCGTCAGCGGCCTCGTTGAAGCGCCTTGCGACGTGGTTGAGCTCCAACCCATCGAACTTGTCCTCGAGCTTACGGACCTCGTTGCAGTAAGCCGCCATTTTAGGGTCGTGGCAGCTCCACTCCTTCATGACTTGCTCGACGACCAACTAGGAATCGCCCCGGACGTCTAGCTGACGGATGCCCAGCTCGATGGCGATGCGGAGCCCGTTGAGCAGGGCTTCATACTCAACGACATTATTGGATGCAAGAAAATGGAGGCAGATCATGTACCTGATGCGTACGCCTAACGGAGAGACGAAGACGAGGCCTGCTCCGGCGCGGGCCCTCATCAGTGACCCGTCGAAGTACATCGTCCAGTACTCCTGCTCCTCTGTCACCGACAGTGCTTGTACCTCTGTCCACTCGGCCACGAAATCGGCAAGTACCTGGGACTTGATGGCGGTGCGGGGGACGTAGGTGATACCCTGATCCATAAGCTCAAGCGCCCACTTCGCAATCCTTCCGGGTGGGAGGTGAAGTAGTGACGCAGCTTCCTCTTCGTGATGAGGACGGCGTAGACGAGCTTCTAGATCTGCGGATATCGTGCCTTGGACTCGGACAAGACTTCGCTGATGAAGTACACCGGGCGTTTACCATAAGGGCGTGCCCCTCCTCCTCCCGCTCCACTACTAGGGTCGCGCTGACCACCTGGGTGGTCGCCGCGACGTAGAGCAGAAGGGTCTCGCTGTCGGCGGGCGGAACTAGAATTGGGGCCTTCGTCAGGAGGTCCTTGAGTCGGTCAAGTGCCTCCTGTGCCTCGCTGGTCCACTCGAAGCGGTCGGATTTCTTCAGGAGCCGATAGAGAGGAAGTCCTCGCTCGCCGAGGCGCGAGATGAAGCGGCTTAGGGATGCTAAGCACCCCATGACGCGCTGTACTCCCTTTATGTTCCGGATCGGCCATATGTCGCTGATGGCCGCTATCTTTTCCGGGTTCGCCTCGATGCCGCGCACGGAGACGATGAAGCCTAACAGCATGCCCCTCGGGACACCGAACACACATTTCTCGGGATTGAGCTTGATTCGCTTATCCCTCAGCCTTTCGAAGGCTAGTTCCAGGTCGGGAACGAGCTGGTCGCCCTTCCTGGATTTAACAACGATGTCGTCGACGTAGGCCTCAACGGTCCGCCCGATGAGATCTCCGAAGCACTTCAGCATGCATCGCTGGAAGGTAGCCCCCGCGTTTTTGAGGCCGAACGGCATCTTAACGTAGCAGTAGGGGCCAAAGGGGGTGATGAAGGAGGTAGCGAGCTGGTCGGCCTCTTTCATCGCGATCTGGTGGTAGCCGGAATACGCGTTGAGGAAGCTGAGGGTTTCGCACCCGGCGGTTGAGTCGACTATTTGATCTAAGCGTGGCAAAGGAAACGGATCCTTTGGACACGCTTTGTTGAGACCGGTATAATCGACACACATCCTCTATTTCCCGTTCTTTTTTGGTACAAGGACAAGATTTGCTAGCCACTCGGGGTGGCGCACTTTCTTGATGAACCCAGCCGCCAGGAGCTTCCGAAGCTCTTCACCAATGGCCCTGCGCCTTTCTTCGTCGAAACGGCGCAAGCCCTGCTTCACCGGTTTGGAGCCGGCTCTGATGTTCAAGGAATGCTCAGCGACTTCTCCTGGGATGCCTGGCATGTCCGAGGGCTTCCACGCGAAGACGTCGCTATTCGCGCGGAGGAAGCCGACGAGCGCGCCTTCCTATTTGGGGGATAGGGCCGCGCTGATCCGCACAACCCCACCATTGGAACAGCCGGGATCGAGAGGGACTTCCTTGATACCCTCGGTGGGCTCAAAGGAGGTACCTGACTGCTTGGCGTCGGGCTGGTCCTCGATCGCCTCCGCAAGCTGGACCGCCACGTCGCTCGAGAGGGTGACGGCCGCGGCGTACTCACAGCACTCCACGTCGCACTCGTATGCCTTCTGGAAGGTTGTGCCGACGGTGATGACCCCGTTGGGCCCTGGCAGCTTGAGCTTGAGGTAGGTGTAGTTGGGGATTGCCATGAACTTCGTGTAACACGGCCGTCCCAGGATGGCATGGTAGGTTCCGCGAAACCCTACCACCTCGAAGGTGAGGACCTCCTTCCTATAGTTGGAATGGGTCCCAAACGTGACGGGCAGGTCGATCTGCCCGAGAGGCGTTGCCTGCTTCCCTGGCACGACGCCATGGAAGGGTGCCTTGCTAGGACGGAGGCGGGAGCGATCGATCCCCATGGAGTCTTGGGTCTCGGCGTAGAGGAGGTTGAGGCCGCTGTCCCCATCCATGAGTACCTTAGTGAGACGCGTCGTGCCGACGATGGGGTCGATGACGAGAGGGTAGCGCCCTAGATGCCGGACGCGTCGAGGGTGGTCGGACCTATCGAAGGTGATGGTCGGTCCGGACCAATCGAGGAAGGCCGGAATCGCCGACTCGGCCGCGTAGACCTCCCGGCGCTCCAGCTTTTGCTGGCGCTTGGTGTCGTACGCTGCGGAGCCCCCGAAGATCATGAAGCAGCCGTCAACTTTAGGGAAGCCGTCTTCCTTCTCTTCGTCGCCCTTCTTTTCCTCATCAGGCTTCCGCTTCCGGTCACCTTTCACCGGATTGCCCACAAAGAACCTCTTCATGAGATTGCAGTCTTTGTAGGCGTGCTTGACGGGGAACTCATGGTTCGGGCACGGTCCCTCAAGCAGCTTGTCGAAGAAGCCGGGAGCGCCATCGGGGGGCGGCTGCCCCCGCTTGCGCTCGACTGCGGCCACGAGGGGGGCCTCGCGCCGCTGCTTGCCCTTTTTCTTCTGCTGGCGGTTGGAGGTGCCTTCGTCGGCGTCCTCCTCCCATTTCGCCTTGCCCTTGGAACGATCGAAGATCGCTCCGACAGCCTCTTCGCCAGAGGCGTAGCTAGTGGCGATGTTGAGGAGCTCTTCCGTGGTTCGCGGGCCTCGGCGCTGTGGCGACCGACCCCTAACCTTTTCCAGTTAGGTTTGATCTCAGCCCTTAACCTCAGTCAGTTGCTCTGTTGACCGCACCTAAGTGCTCAGTCTTCCGCCAGCTCCGACCCCTGAGATCTGACCCCTACCGCTTCGTTCCTTTTTCCCGACCCTGGCGAGTTCAGCCCTCCGTCGGATCCTGCTGATCTTCCTCACCCGTCCGATCTTTTTCCTCCGGTGGACCCGTGAGATCCTTTTCCAGATCCCCCGCGTCAGCCGCACTCGAGTTGCATGGCCGCCTCAGAGCTTTCCTGCCGCGTGGCTCGTCTTCTCCGACGCCACCGCTCAGTTTTGTCTCTGGCAAGCGACCAAGTGGGTTCCCGCGCCCTTTTCCCCAATGGCAGCGGAAGCCCTCTGCACCCCTTTCTGCAGACCCTCGTCTCCCGCGCCCATCATCGCGATACCAGATCCCGGCCCCGGAGACCGATGTCGCCCGTCTTTTCCGTCCCTTCCAGCAACAGTTGCGCCGCCCGGTCGTCGCTACACGACGATTCCCCCACCGCCAACCCCGACCGCGGCCGCGACAGTTCCTTTCCCCGCTCTGTCAGAAGCCGCCCGACAATCTATTGTTCCGCGCTCTCCCCCGCGCCGCGTCCGCTTGTTCTCCCACCTGTGCGCCCTCGATCCTAGCGCCGTTTAACCGGTCGCTTCTATCACCTCTCCCGCATGACGACGCCCGCTCTCCGCCAAATCCCAACCACCGGTCTACCCGCGCCTACGCCGCCCTGACGGAGTAGCGCAATGATCGCTGGCGTCACCCCCGGAGTTCTGCAGCACCGCCCGGTTTGCTCAATCGCCGCCACGACAGAGCACTCCATTGCTTCTCCCCGGCCCTCGCGCCGCTCCCCTTCTCTCTCTCCGCGACGTTTCCGTTCCCCTGCGCCAGCAGTTATAAAAGGAATGCCCCCGTCGCCGGAGTTCCCTCCGTCCTTGTTGCCCTTAGCTTCCTCTAGCTCCCTGCTCAAGCTTCTAGCGCCACCCACCCAGTTCTTGAAAAGTTCATCTCCCAGTTCCTTCTCAGTTCATCCAAGTCACCAGCAGCATGCTCCCTTGTGCTGCGTAGAGCTCTCTTGTGATCCGCAAGAAGCAGCGCCGCCGCCGGAGTATCGCCAATCTTAGTCCCTGCTCGAAGCTTTAGTTCCGCGCCCAAGTCTGCCTCTTCCCAACCCCAAGCTTTCCTTTCAGGAAGAAGGTGAGTGCCGACCCTAAGTCCGCCTCACCCGACCCCTCCTATCCGCCCGACCCCAGTTCCGTCTCGTCCGACCCCGCCTGTTCTGCCGATCCTTGTCCGCCTCGCCTGAGGGCTTGGCTGTGATCTTTTTCTTCAACTCGAGGGTGTATGTGTAAAACGTGGGAACCCTTCAGCGCCTACGTCTGAGGATCCCAGTTATCACATCCTCTAGTTCAAGGATCAGACCACTAGTTCCCTTCCTACCCTTACCGATGATCACCATCAGCTCTCTCAACCAGCCTCAACCTCCTGCTCTTTGTCGCGAGTTTCTGGGCTCAGGAGAGCCAGTGTTGCTGTTGAACTAACTGTCTAAGCTAACCCTTGCATTGCATTCGTGTAGAGCTGCATCTCGCTGACGGCTTCTACGAGCTGCACCCGACGCCCGAAGAAGAAGCTGTAGCCGAGATCCTGCCCGCGGAAGTCGAAGCCGCCCCCGAAGTCGAGCAGTTTCCGCCCTCTTTGTTTGCAGGCAAGCCCCGGTTGCATGAAAATCCTACGTGTTCTTGCCAAACTGGTGCATGCCTTCCGAATAGCATGTTTGTGCAGTTACGTCTAGGAGTTGTATGAAACCCTAGATGCATGACTTAGTAACCCTTGATATGAGCACTAGCTGTTGGACCGAGTAGCTGGATTGCTTAAATAGGAGACGGTAAAAGCCGAGTGATCTCCTGTCACTCGCGAGTTGTAGGAGTTGCATGTTTACTCTCTGCTACAACTATAAGGACGGTGGACGGGGCAGGGTTGGTAACACTTTGGTGGTCGAATAGTCGCCCCGTCTGTCTATGAAAACTTGCTAAGGCCCAACAGTGGTGGTGTTCGTGATCAAGTGTTTGAAAGTACTAGCCTCATACTTAGTATGGGATGAGGAAGCCTAGTACCTGATTGAACCTAGACGTGAGCGGTCGCCCCATTGTTCTTGGAACGGAGTTTCCCCTGCTGGTTGTCGCACGTGGTGGCAAAGCGTGGTCACAGAACGGCAGAGACCGGGTCTGTGGAACCTTGCACCAAAGGAAATGGGCCCGACACGGGTTAGGGGATTGATGGGGAAGGCCGACACAGGAAGCGACCTCCAGGTGCGCGGATGTCGTGGGGCTAGGTTCACCATGCATGGTTAAAGAACTCGAATCGATTCGTCTGCCTCTCACAGTTTGAGATTTCTTGATCGCTATGTCACCCTGAGTAAATGAGGAATCTGATAATGGCAATGTTGTTGTTTCTATCTACACACTTGATTGGCTCGATGTTTGCTTAGAATAGGTTGCACAACCTAGACTGGTAAGTAGATCTAGAACCGGAGCTAAAACTTGAAAATAGGTTACTTAGTGCTTTTGGCAAAACAAAACCCCTCAGCCAAGAAGCCTTGCATGTCTAGTTGGAAGAGTAGTTGGCTCCTCCCCGGTTAAGTCTTGTTGAGCTTAGCAGCTCAGCCTTGTTGTGGCTCCTGTTTTTCAGGTGAAGTTGCAGCTCCCGACCCCTCCCTTGTTGGCGCTTGGCCGCCCCAGCTCCCGCCAGGCTGGACGGTTGAGTGGGACCCCTTCTCGGACGGCGAGGAGAGGACTCAGTGATGTTCTGGTTGGCCTCGCCCGGACGTCCGACCCCGACGAAGTCTTCCGCTAGCTTTTCTCTGTTGATCTTTGTTTGTAAACCCTAATGTTGGATTTTATGATGGAACCAAAATGAGTAAAACTTGTTTAAAATCCGTGGACTCGTTGTATTCTCTGTAACCGCTCGCCTTGTGTGGGTTGCTGAACTCGATCCTATTTAAGTGGTTAAATCGGATGAAGTCCGACGGCGCTTCGTGTTAGCTCGAGTTAATCAGGAGTGTCACATGTTAGGCGGCTAAACTCTGATTAATCAAGCTAATCCGAGGTGGTTCCGCCACAGGCGCCCTAGCTCATGGACGAGGGGCCGGCAAGAGGTCCCTGCTAGGAAGGCTCCTATGACGTCGGCGTCAGCGACGTTGGAGAGTGATAGAGTCGGAGTGCCCGATCTTTCGGTGAGTGGAGATAAATTCGACTTGGTGGAAGTAGACCCTCACGATCCGACTACGACGAGCGAACCCGAAGCGCCAATGCAATCGCTGAACCAACTCCCGATGGTTACCAACCTCGCCGGTGCGAGATCAGCCTGATCACGAAGATCGATTCCTGTCCGCAATCGAAGAACGAACAAGAAAGAGAGGCGAGCAATCTAAATATCACTCGAAGGTGGAGTTCTGAATCACAAGGACAGCGCGTATTTGCGCGTGTTCAAGAGTAGCTAAAGCTAGATGTAAAACAAAACTCAAGTCGTAAACAAAAAGGACTCGGACTAAATAAAGGGGGCGCAGCCCCTGGAGTCCGAAGGGGTCACGGCGCCCAACCCTAGGCGCCCCACCTGGGCTGCCCTGTTGGGCCATCTTCTTATTCCGATGGGCCTTCGTTCCTTAACAGCATGATGAAGTTTAATTCTCTCGCACGGGCTCGAGTGATTGGCCCAACTGGATGAGCAACTGTAGGCGCCTGAGGTGGAGGAGCAACTGGAGGCGCCTGAGGTGCTGCTGGTGTAGATGTACTCGTGGTGTCCTCATCATCCTCCCCTTCTTGAACTGAAGTCGTCCTCGACGGCAACTCCTCATCTTCGCCCACATACGGTTTCAAATCTGCAACATTAAAACTCGTGGAAACACCAAACTCCGCAGGCAGGTCAAGGATATAAGCATTATCATTAATCTTGGTTAGCACTTTAAAAGGACCAGCAGCACGTGGCATCAATTTAGAACGACGTAAGGTAGGAAAACGATCCTTCCTCAAATGCAACCAAACCAGATCACCCAGTGCAAAAGTAACATGTTTTCTCCCTTTACTACCCGCAACCTGATATTTAGCATTAGCAGCAGCAATGTTTTGTTGAGTTTGCTCATGCAAGCTAATCATTTGATCAACATGTGCAGCGGCATCTATGTGTGGGGTGTCCTCGGCATCAAGTGCAAACAAATCAATAGGCGCCCGAGGAATATAACCATAAACAACTTGAAAAGGACACATCTTTGTAGAAGAATGCGTTGCATGATTATAAGCAAACTCAACATGAGGCAAGCAATCTTCCCAACGTTTCAAGTGTTTATCTAAAACAGCCCTAAGCATAGTGGACAAGGTTCGATTAACCACCTCAGTTTGTCCATCAGTCTGAGGGTGACAAGTGGTGCTAAACAGCAATTTAGTTCCCATTTTATTCCATAGTGATCTCCAAAAATGACTGAGAAACTTAGCATCACGATCAGAGACTATTGTATTTGGAATACCATGCAAACGAATAATCTCGCGAAAGAACAATTCAGCAACATTGCTAGCATCATCAGTCTTATGACAAGGTATAAAATGAGCCATTTTGGAGAAACGATCAACAACCACAAAAATACTGTCCCTCCCCTTCTTAGTTCTAGGCAATCCCAAAACAAAGTCCATAGAAATATCAAGCCAAGGGGAAGTAGGAACAGGCAAAGGCATGTACAAACCATGGTTGTTTAATCGTGACTTAGCTTTCTGGCAAGTAGTGCAGCGGGCAACAAGGCGCTCAACATCAGCGCGCATCCGGGGCCAAAAGAAGTGGGCAGCCAGCACTTCATGCGTCTTGTAGACGCCAAAGTGCCCCATGAGACCGCCTCCATGCGCTTCCTGTAACAACAAACGACGAACCGAGCTAGCTGGAACACACAGCTTGTGAGCGCGAAACAGGAACCCGTCCTGTATGTGAAATTTGCCCCATGGTTTGCCATGAATACAGTGGGCGAAAGCATCTTTAAAATCAGCATCATCCACATATTGATCCTTCACAGTTTGCAAGCCAAAGATTTTAAAATCTAACTGTGACAGCATGGTATAGCGACGAGACAAAGCATCAGCAATGACATTTTCCTTCCCGCTCTTGTGTTTAATAATGTAAGGGAAAGACTCAATGAATTCTACCCATTTAGCATGACGACGGTTCAGGTTTGTTTGGGTACGAATATGTTTTAAAGCCTCATGATCAGAATGAATTATAAACTCGCGATGCCAAAGGTAGTGCTGCCAAGTATGCAAAGTGCGCACTAAAGCATAAAGTTCCTTATCATAAGTAGAATAATTCAAGCTAGCACCACTTAATTTCTCACTAAAGTAAGCAACCGGTTTTCCTTCTTGTAACAAAACAGCACCTAGCCCAATACCGCTAGCATCGCATTCAAGCTCAAACACTTTAGTAAAATCAGGCAACTGCAAGAGAGGAGCATTGGTTAACTTATCTTTCAAGGTGCTGAACGCAACCTCTTGCGAATCACTCCAAGCAAAGGGAACATCCTTCTTTGTAAGCTCATGTAGAGGCGCTGCAATGGAGCTAAAATCACGAACAAACCGGCGGTAGAAACCTGCAAGGCCAAGAAAGCTTCGAATTTGTGTGACCGTCGTCGGTGTAGGCCACTCCCGAATGGCATCAATCTTGCTGCTATCCACCTCAATGCCCTATGGAGTAACAACATAGCCAAGAAACGAAACACGTTGTGTGCAAAACATGCATTTTTCGAGGTTAGCAAATAAATGGGCCGCACGCAATGCATCAAAAACAGCACGCAAATGTTCTAAATGCTCTTCCATAGACTTGCTGTAAATGAGGATATCATCAAAATAGACAACTACAAACAATCCTATGAAGGGCCTCAGAACTTCATTCATCAAACGCATAAATGTGCTGGGAGCATTTGTCAAACCAAACGGCATAACCAACCATTCATATAACCCAAATTTCGTTTTAAAAGCCGTTTTCCATTCATCACCTAATTTCATGCGAATCTGATGGTAGCCACTACGCAAATCAATCTTAGTGAAAATAATGGCACCACTAAGCTCATCTAGCATATCATCAAGGCGTGGTATAGGGTATCGGTAGCGAATGGTAATGTTATTAATAGCACGACAGTCTACACACATACGCCATGAGCCATCTTTCTTTGGAACAAGTAACACAGGAACGGAGCAAGGGCTAAGAGACTCACGAATATAACCCTTGTCAAGCAACGCCTGTACCTGGCGCTGGATTTCCTTCGTCTCATCCGGATTTGTACGGTACGGTGCGCGGTTCGGAAGCTGTGCGCCGGGAATGAGGTCGATCTGGTGCTCAATGCCACGAAGTGGTGGAAGTCCCGGTGGCAAATCTTTTGGAAAGACATCAGCGTACTCCTGCAAAATGTTAGCAACCGCAGGGGGAATATCCAAAGATGGTGCATCATCAAGTGAAACGAGCACACTAGAGCATATAAGGACATAGCATGGCAAAGGAGCATCGCGTAACTCATCAAAATCAGCACGTGTGGCAAGCAAAACAGGAGCATTCAACTTGATTTCAGAATTAAGAGATGTCGATGGTTCAAGTTGTTTAGCAGTTTTCGCAGCTCTAGCAAGATCATCTTTAAGAATTTGTTCAGGTGTCATTGGATGTATAATTATTTTCTGACCCTTAAACATGAAAGAATAGTGATTTGAACGACCATGATGCAAGCTATCAGTATCATATTGCCAAGGTCGCCCAAGTAACAGAGAGCATGCTTCCATGGGAATAACATCACAATCGACAAAATCAGAATAAGCACCCATGGAGAAAGGAACACGGACTGATCGAGTAATTCTAATTTTCCCACCATCATTAAGCCATTGAATGTGATATGGATGTGGATGCTTACGAGTGGGTAAAGACAACTTTTCAACCAGCGTGGTACTCGCCAAATTGTTGCAGCTGCCGCTGTCGATGATGATGCGAATCGACCGCTCCTGCACAACGCCCTTGGTATGGAAAAGAGTGTGTCGCTGATTCTTCTCGGACGGTGCGACCTGTGTACTAAGAACACGCTGCACAACAAGACTTTCATACCTATCGGCGTCACCCGGGTTGACATGTACCTCCATAGCTGCATGGTCAGTGGCAAGCATCGCATGTCGAGTATCTTCAGAATCACTAGCGGAAGAGTACTCACCATCATCACGAAGAAGCAAAGTGCGCTTGTTCGGACAGTCCCGAATCACATGGCCAAATCCTTTGCAACGATGACACTGAATATCCCGTGTACGGCCTGTGGGAGGGGCGGCGCCTGTGGAAGGGGCAGCGCTTGCAGGTTTGGCCGTTCGCTCGCGCGGTGTAGTGGTGGGCGTGGGTGGCGCAGGGAGAGCGGGTGCGGAGTTGGATGTCGAGCTTCTTCCTGCAAAAGAGTTAGAATATGTCTTCGAGCGGCGTCCCTGCACTTCACGTTCAGCTTTGCAAGCATATTCAAATAATGTTGTCATATCTGTGTAGTCCTTATAATCAAGTATATCCTGAATTTCGCGGTTCAAACCACCACGAAAACGTGCCATAGCAGCATCGGTTTCCTCCAATAACCCACAACGAATCATGCCTATTTGTAATTCCTGGAAATATTCCTCAACAGATTTGGAACCTTGCTGAAAACGTTGCATTTTATTAAGCAAATCGCGAGCATAATAAGAAGGCACAAATCTGTGGCGCATAGCAGTTTTTAATTGCTCCCAAGTGGTTGGAATGGTATTGGGATGTTTGTGTTTATATTCACGCCACCAAATTAAAGCAAAATCAGTAAATTCACTAATAGCAGCTTTAACTTGAGAATTAGCAAGAATATCATGGCATGAAAATTTCTGTTCAACTTCTAATTCCCAATCAAGATATGCAGCAGGATCATATTTGCCATTAAAAGGTGGGATTTTAAATTTAATCTTGGAAAAGGAATCATTACCACCGGAACGGCGTGGCACGCGGCGGGCACGGCCTCGGCGGTCGCCATCGTCCTGGTCCGAGTCACCACCATAACCCTGCTGCAACTCTGCGACTGTAGTGTGCAATGCATCGAGTCTTGCCACAACTGAGTCGAGTGTGGCCTTAGCGGCCGTCTGTGCAAGGTCGAGCTGATCACACCGCTCGGTCGTCGAGGAGATCGTCGAGTCCAGCCGTTCACTCTCTCTCTCTCTCTCTCTCTCTCTAGAGTAAGGCGGACCTCAGAATAATAAAGGACCAAGAAAGAGAGATACGGATGTGGAAGGCTGCCACGGAATGCGTGGGGGAGGGGGGAATTAACACCAGAGAGTCGTGACCCAAGAGGAGTCACGGCACGCGCAAAGGGAGGTTCCACCGAAACAAATCCGAATCACCTTCCTTCTCCCTGTTGGATTCTTCTTCGTCTTTTTTTTTTTTGCTTCTTTCCTTTTTTTTTTTGCACTTTCCTTTTTTTTTCTGATTGCTTTCGATCTTTTTTTTTTGACAGGGGGGCGATCGGAGTAGTGGGATGGCGCGGCGCGGTTGTCGCGGGGGGAGGTGCGGTGGGCGCGGCTGGTAGGGTTGGCGAGCAGCGGAACGGCGGCGGCGGCGAAAACTAGGGTTAGATGAAAAATGAGAAACAAAAGATTAAACACAAGTAACCAGCAACAATTGAACGAGTAGGCACACAAATTCAACAAAGACACTTATTGAAAGAATGTGCGAGGCTAAACGGTTGCTGGGACAAAGGATCTAACCTGAAAAAATTTGTTTTGGTTTTTGTGGACTGTAGGAAGGGAAAAACACTCGGTAAAACTCACCGATCAACCTGGAAAGCTGATACCACTTGATAGAGTCGGAGTGCCCGATCTTTCGGTGAGTGGAGATAAATTCGACTTGGTGGAAGTAGACCCTCACGATCCGACTACGACGAGCAAACCCGAAGCGCCAATGCAATCGCTGAACCAACTCCCGATGGTTACCAACCTCGCCGGTGCGAGATCAGCCTGATCACGAAGATCGATTCCTGTCCGCAATCGAAGAACGAACAAGAAAGAGAGGCGAGCAATCTAAATATCACTCGAAGGTGGAGTTCTGAATCACAAGGACAGCGCGTATTTGCGCGTGTTCAAGAGTAGCTAAAGCTAGATGTAAAACAAAACTCAAGTCGTAAACAAAAAGGACTCGGACTAAATAAAGGGGGCGCAGCCCCTGGAGTCCGAAGGGGTCACGGCGCCCAACCCTAGGCGCCCCACCTGGGCTGCCCTGTTGGGCCATCTTCTTATTCCGATGGGCCTTCGTTCCTTAACAGCATGATGAAGTTTAATTCTCTCGCACGGGCTCGAGTGATTGGCCCAACTGGATGAGCAACTGTAGGCGCCTGAGGTGGAGGAGCAACTGGAGGCGCCTGAGGTGCTGCTGGTGTAGATGTACTCGTGGTGTCCTCATCAGAGAGCTCGGTGCGCTTTCTGGAGAAGCGCCGGATGTAATCCCAGAGGGGTTCATCCGCCCCCTGACGGCAACTCCGGAGATCCCAGGAGTTGCCGGGGCGTGTGTACGTCCCTTGGAAGTTTCCTATGAAAACCTCTTTCAGGTCGTTCCAGCTGCGAATGCGTCCCGAAGGGATATGTTCTAGCCAGGCTCGCGTGGAGTCTGCCAGAAAAAGAGGTAGGTTGCGGATGATAAACAGGTCATCGTCCGCCCCGCCGGCTTGACATGCAAGCCGGTAATCGCTGAGCCACACTCCAGGATTCGTCTCCCCCGAGTACTTGGCTACACTCGTGGGCTGCCTGAAGCGCGGCGGAAAGGGCGCACTTAGGATGCGCACGGAGAAGGCCCGAGGCCCAGCCGCTCCGGGGCTCAGGCTGCGGTCTTTCCCGCTGTCGTAGCGCCCGCCATGGTGAACGTGGTAGCCTCGATCTGCCCCGTCCCCCCTGTCCGCGCGGGAGCGTCTCCGCGCGTTCAGGGTGTCGCGGGCGTCGCGGACGAGACCGACACGCTGGTGGACGGACCGAGCCTCGCCTACCGCGGGCGGCGGGGCTCATCGGGCGGATGCGGCCTGATTTGCCCTCGGAGGGGGTTGATGGACCGATTCCCCCCGCCGTTCCGGGGGCGCGCCCTGGGTCGCCCGGCTGGCGTTCTGCCCGCGTCGCCGAGACGCTGAACTTTCCGCCTGCTGGACGGCAGCGCACTCAAGCAGGTTGCGCATCTCTTGGCGTGCTCGTCGCTCCTCGGGCGTCGCTGGCTCGGGGAGCTGTCGGAGCAACACCGCCGCGGCGGCGACGTTTTGGCTAGCGCGGGCAAAAAGCGGCGGACGCTCTCCGTCCGCACAGATGCGTTCCTGGACGTCGCGCGCCCGTTGTCGCGCTCCCCCCTCGTGGTGGGGGTGCTCTACCTCTTGGCGAGCGTCCGCGTGCGCTTCGGGTTGCCGAGAGCACTCTGGGGCCCTGGGTAGGGCTCCAGTTGTTGCTGCGGCGTGCGAGGGGGGAACCCATTGTCTCCCCTCGGCACCATCGCCGTTGGACCCCTCGGAGTGTGCGTCGACCACAAGGCACTCGCGTGAGGGGTGGGGGCTCCCGCTGCTGGAACCAGCGTCAGAGATCGTCCTTGCCGCGCCTACGAGCTCGTTGCTCGCAGGCGACGTGGTCAAGGTCCGCGCTAGGAGGCGTCCGTAAGCCCCCGTGGCGTTGCGTAGCCCGAAGGGTTGTTCCTCTGGCGACGTCCTTCTGGTAGGCGACCGGCCGCTCGCCGCCGTCCTGGCGACGGGGCCGAGGGTTGTAGGACGAGCGGGCAAGACGAGGACAGGGATCAGCTCGATCCCTTCCCCGGTGGCCAGGAAGTCCAGGCTCCCGAAACGGATCAGGGAGCCCGGAGCAAAGCTGCTATCGCGACTGGCCATCTGAGGCTGGAGATGTACGCGCAAAGGTCCCCTACCTGGCGCGCCAACTGTCGTTGTCAAGATCAGCGGATCAAGACTTAGACTAGTAAATTTCTTTTATGCGCGTAAGCCTCAGGTGGTTGCGCGGGAGACACGGATTTAGACTGGTTCAGGCAAAGGAAGCCCTACGTCCAGTATCGGGGATGTTCGTGTTGCCCACGCGGGGTTCTGTAGTAGGGGGTTACAGATTGACGAGAGAGGGACTGGTCCCAAGTCTCTTTGGTGCTTGCGCTCTCAGGGAGAGTTGTTGTGTACTATGGCTTGCGGGAGAAGAAGCCGATCCCCTCTCCGGCCTCGGGTTCCTCCTTTTATATCGCAAGGGGGTGGCCGGAGTTACAATTGGGATCGGGTAAAAAAGGACTGTAAAGAGTAAAGCGTAGAATGGTAAAAGGTACGGCAGGAAGGAGGAGCAAGATCCTAGGCGTCCGATGCCTCTGCTGGCCCCTGACGAGCGCCGACGCGCATGCCGGAGGGGGAGGTTGCCGTGTGCCAAGTGTTGTTGCTCCCTGCATATAGCTACTTCGATGCTCGTAGGTATCAGATCATGATGAGGGCGTTCCGTCGTTACCCCAGCGTCCGTTTGGGGAGGACGGTGGATGCTGCTGCTCAGGTGACGGATGCTGAGAGGGAGAGTGTCGCGTCCGTGCTGCTGGGCGCGCGGGACCCGAGGGTGTGCGGGGCCCGAGGATAGGCCGCTCTCTTCTTTGCTCCGACCGGCGCAGGCCATGAGTACCCTGCGGCGAATGGGAGCCGGCCGCCGGCACTGTAGCCTGCACAGAGCGATCGTGCACGGGTACTTGCGCCGGGTTGCGTGAGGGGCGTGGTCGCCCTGCCCTCCATCAGTCCTGCGGCGCATTTATGGCGAGGCCGACGGGGGGACCCACAGGATTTTGTCTGTCTTGCCCGTCTGGACCGTATCCGAGGGGGGTACCTCCCCCGGGGGGCCCAGTGCGCCCGACCCCTTCACTTGGGGTCGGACGAGGCGGAACTCCGTGGTGAGGGGTCGGGCGCCCCCGACCCCGGGGTCGCGGTCGGGCGAGGCGGAAACTTTGCGGAGGGGGGTCAGGCGCTCCCGATCCTGGTGCCTTGGTCGGGCGAGGCGGAGCTTTGATTACGCTTAGGTGGGCCTGGGCCTCCGTGTCCGTATCTTTAAGTGGTGTCTTAGGGGAGCGTTAATATTTCCCCCCAACAATTAGCAAATGATTACTGTAGCACCATATTGTCAAATCATGGACTAATTATGGACTAATTAGGCTTACTAGATTCGTCTCGCGAATTAGACTCCATCTGTGCAATTAGTTTTGTAATTAGACTATATTTAATACTCCTAATTAGTATCCATATCGGATCAAACATCCGATATGACAGGTACTTCTAAATGCGTATCCAAACACCCCCTTGGTGTTGGACCACAGCCTCAATTTTTAAGATGTTGACGTTTTTTGTAAAGAATTACTATCTAGCACAGGGGACTTCAGCTAAGCACTCCCATGTCCGTGGAATCTGTTGAAGAAAATTGGCAAGTTAATGTAACAAACTTCGCAGGTAAACTCTAAACAATTACCGTACTAACCTTAGTTGTTGTTAATTCGCAATTATACTTATGTTTCCATAGTCTTCTTGCCTCACAATATGTAAATCATTTGACCCTGCTTCTCTTGCAGCACGTATATAGTCCTGCTTTTAACACAGGGTGTACAGCTTTCACAGAAAAATAAGGGCAGATATTTTGTTGCTCGGTTTTTTCACAGCGCGTGAGAAAGTGTTTTTCAAAAAAAAAATGACCCAGCCTAGGAGGCAGTATAAGATTTTTCATTTTCAATATCATTAGGAAGGAGGAATAGGCATCAGAATTCTGATGACAGCATAACACTGGAAACCGCTCGGCCCCACGTGTGACTCGGGCGGCGCCGCCTCCCCCACCTCTAGCGCTGCCCCCTCCTCCTCTCCACCTCACCGTCGCTGGAGCTCACCGGCTGAAACCGTCCAGCCGCGACGAGGGCGGCGGCGGGTGCATCTCCTCTCCCATGGAACCCCCTCTTCCCCCTCCACATCCTCCCCCACCCTCTCATCTCTTGTTGCTGCTATGGTGGCTGCCGGCACCCCTAGGTTGGGATGCCCAGATTCGGAGTCGGCAAGCCCAGATTCGGCGCCGCCCTTGCTGCTGGGGCCTCCCCTGCGCTAGTGGGGGCCGGTGATGGCCAGGTCCGCGGCGGCGGCGGCAGGGCGGCGGTGGCGGCCCTCAGTAGGGCGGCGGCACGTGCGGAGCCGACCTCTCCTGGGCTGAGCTCCGGGTGGAGGTCAAGATGGCAACGGGTACAAAATATCCGCGTGCCCGCGGATATGAAACCCGATGGGCACGGATATGGGTCTAAGTATGTGCCCGCGGGCACGGGCGTGGGTGTGACCCTAGACCCAACGGATATTTGCTCGCGGGCGTGAAAAAATGATATCCGCACCCGCAAACCCATCATACCCACTCCAATGTCTGACATGTGGCCCCAACACCATACCAATGTATATAAACTTAGATTCTTAGGGTTTCATTTCTCCCAGTCCCTCTGCCCGCAGCCGCACTCCCTTATGACCCCATGCCCCAACTCCCCTGTCCCGACCCAAGTCCCAACTGCCCGACTCGACCCAGGCTGCCAGCGCCGCCGACCGCCCCTTTCCGCTGCGGCGCTGCTCCTTCCCGCCGCCGGTCGGCCTCGGAGGCCCGGATCTGCCCCCATCTCCCCCCGTCCCGACTCCCGCCGCCAGTTGCCACCATGAGTCCCTGACTTCCCGCCACCGTGACTGCCCACCGCCCAGGCCCCTAGTGCCGCCCCTTGCCGCCGTGACTTCCCACGCCCCGTCCCGCCGCCGGCCGCCCCCGGAGGACCAGATCTGGAGTCTGCCAACGCCGCCCCTTGCCGCCGCTGGCCGCCCCCAGATCTGCCCCTATGCGGGGTACACGGGCATGCCCGCGGGCATGCGCTATCCGCGGATAGCGGGCGCGGGCACGGTTTTCTACCCGTTGTGGATAGCGAGCGCGGGCGCGGGCATGGTTTTTTGCTCGCGGTTATGGATAACTGGACCTTGTATCCGCGCGGATTTTACCCGTTGCCATCTTGAGATGGAGGGCGTCTTCTTCGCCTCTTGTGACCGCCGCGGTGGGGAGCTCGCCTCCGATTGCTGCCCTCCCTTCTGGGCCCTGCTGGGCATCCTATGGGCAATCTGATGGAGTGGCCATAGGTTACCGATCGTCATGCAATGCATTTCTTGGGTGTGCGGGTTCTTGGGCGAAAGCCTAGTTTGGTCCTCGACTGTTTGCCGGTGATGATGGTGCCATGCGCATCGTTTTCATTCTTGAAGGCGTTACCGTGAGAACCTCAACATATCCAGGTGAAAACCAAAGAACTGACTTGCTGGTTTGGGTGGCAGCAGCATCTGGATGTTGCTCTCCTCTTGAGGCGTCATCTTGGAGTCCTTAATGGCGACACCATTTTCAGCTTGGAGCAATGGCGATGCCCGATCTGTTTGTGTGGTAGATGATAAGGGTTACCAGGCAGCACATGACCATCGGCGATCCTTACATCAAAAGTTTCTAAGAAGACAGCTGATGTGAGAAGTTTGTTACTGCATAAGGACCAAAGCAAGGTTTAAGGAAGGACGTAGAAGAAGTTTGAAGCGTAGGCTTTCAAGTTTTCTTTCTTAATTTTTTTCTTTCTTATCTTTTGTGTTCCTCGGTTGGAGTTTGAAGTCTAAGTACTCGTGTCGCTTCTGGCTATATGGCCGTATTTGTTTTTTTTCAATAGACATTCACGTCTGAATATTCAAGACAGGATGTTTTTCCTTAATCTAAAAATCAGAATTCGAGTTGAAGTGGTTGGGATCAATAAATGCACGTACACACCTTCCACTTACCAGCTCTGTACTTGCTTATCCCTAAAACATTTTCACGTATTATTGCTTGATTGAGGGACCGTTCTCTTTACTTCTTTTTTTTTCATGATTCCAGGGATATGAACACTTAGTACAAGCTGCTGTGATCTTGCTTTGATTTCGATTTCTTTCAAAGATTTGAAGGAAAAATAAAGAAATACAAGATACAAGGAGGAACGTTTCAAAAGCTATATATATATTCCGCACAGAATTAGAAGACACTTATGCTACACGCCTGTCTATATTTTTTAGCTACGTACTCTCGGTCTCTCACACGTGAAGGGTTTTCACATAACTCGCTGGTTTTTGTTTTTTTTTCTTCAAAAATGTGGCATGAGCTTATCAGTTTTCATGTTTGTTCTGAAGAAGAGATACTCACACGCCTCCTTATAATTTTAGCAATAACGTACTCTCAGTTTCTCACACGTGTTTTTTTTCAAGGGTTTCAATTATTGGCTGTTTTTGGTCACTTGTTTTTCAGACTAATGTGTCCGTGTTCGGAAGAAGAAATAAGATTTACAATTTTTCTAAGGATCTCAAGTTCTTAACCTGTGTGTCCTACCTACGCCATGGGCCAACTCAATAATTGCTCAAACCCATCCCTATTCAGGCTAACTCAATAATTGCTCAAACCCATCCCTATTCACACTGCACTCCCTCCATCCCAAATTATAGAT
Organism: Setaria italica; assembly: GCF_000263155.2. Lineage (NCBI taxonomy): Eukaryota > Viridiplantae > Streptophyta > Magnoliopsida > Poales > Poaceae > Setaria > Setaria italica. Next base: position 24,977,018 of record NC_028453.1, on the reverse strand, counting down.
CGTTTTGGTTTTCTAGGTGTATAGTTTTGCTGTGCATCTAAATATAACGTATGTCTAGATGCATACAAATATTTATGAACCTAGAAAAGTTAAAATGATTTACAGTTTGAAATGGAGGGAGCAGTAAACACGACAAGCACACGTAACTGTCTCCATATTTTCTTTTTTATAAAAAAATATACAACGCGTTTTTACAAGTTTATTTCACGTTTATTACCTTTGACCGGTGCTTCAACACACTTTCCTTAAAAGGTAGAAAATTCGTGTGCGTCAGTACACGCAGTCCGCATGTTTTTGCGCCCACGTGACGTCAAAAAATTAATTTTTTTTTCTCCGGCAGAGCGCCCAGCCTGAAGCTGAAGTGTGGTGGTGGCAGAAACCAGCGTGCGGCCACGTCAAGCACTGTGCCCTACAACCCCTGCTCTTCGGTTATATAAACCTCACATGGCCACACCATCGTGGCAGCAGATCAAGATCCAACAGGAGCATCACACACACATTTGCAGCTAAACACACCACACGAGCATGGCAGGGGCAGCAGCTCACCAGCAAACCGCCGCCGACGGCGGCGCCGAGTGGAGGGTGGCCGTTCCGGCCGCCCTCCACGCCGAGCACGAGAACACCAAGGGCAGCCGGCGGGCGTGCTGCGCGCCGGCATTGTCGTCGTTATTATTCTCGTGGGCGGCGGCGCCGATGCACAGGACGGTCGGCTTCGCCGCGGCGGCGTGGCGGTGGCTGCTGTCGCTGGCGGCCGCGGCGCGGGACAGGATCTTCGGCGTCGCCCGGACGGCGTGGAAGATCGGCGCCGACGACCCTAGGAAGGTGGCGCACGGGTTCAAAATGGCGCTCGCGCTCACCCTCTGCTCCGTGTTCTACTACGTCCAGCCGCTCTACGTCTTCACCGGCCACAACGCCATGTGGGCCGTCTTAACGGTCGTCGTCGTCTTCGAGTACACTGTTGGTAATAAGCGCATCAAACTACTCTTATGCATCAATCGTTTCTGCCACACTCAGCATTGACTTAAAAAAAATGGATTGTTTTGGTGTCGTCCACATATACAGGCGGTTGTTTGTACAAGGGGCTGAACAGGGCCATGGCGACGGTGACCGGCGGCGCGCTGGCCCTCGGCGTGCAGTGGATCGCCAGCAAGTCTGGCAAGGAGTTCGAGCCATTCATCCTCAGTGGATCTCTGTTTGTTTTTGGTGCGTTCACTCAATCAACAACAGACACATGTCGCTGTGTCCATCTTGTGGCAACTACTCTCCTTTACTTGCCCGGCCTAAGCCTAACCATACGACGTCGTGCATGCATGCAGCCTCGTCGGCCACCTACTCCCGGTTCATCCCGACGATGAAGGCCCGATTCGACTACGGCGTCACCATCTTCATCCTCACCTACACCCTCGTGGCCGTCGGGGGCTACCGCGTTGACGAGGTGGCCTTCATGGCGCAGCACCGGCTGACGACCATCGCCATCGGCGCCGCCATCTGCTTCGCCGTCTGCGCGCTCATCTTCCCGGTCTGGGCGGGGCAGGAGCTGCACGACCAGGTCGCCCGCAACATGGACAAGCTCGCCGCCGCCGTCGAGGGCTGCGTCGAGGACTACTTCTCGGAGGCCGACGCCAGCAACGGGGAGATCCCGGTGAGGCGGGCGCCCTCGGAGAGGTCGCAGGGGTACCGCGCCGTGCTGAACGCCAAGGCGTCGGAGGACTCGCTGGCCAACCTGGCGAGGTGGGAGCCCGCGCACGGCGACTTCCGCTTCCGCCACCCGTACCCGCTGTACCAGAAGATCGGCGCCGCCATGCGCTGCTGCGCCTACTGCATCGACGCGCTCGCCGCCGCCGCCGCCGGCTCGGAGGCCCAGGAACCGGCGCACGTCAAGAAGCACCTCGCCGGCGCCTGCGTTGCCCTGGGCCGGCATTGTGCCGCCGTGCTCCGCGAGGCCTCCGGCTCCATCGCCTCCATGACGCGGTCCGGCCGTCTCGCCCTCGTCGTGGGCGACATGAACAGGGCGGCGGAGGAGCTGAGAGACGAGCTGAGATGCCTCGCCGCGCTACTGGAAGAAGACGACTCCTCGAACGCAGATGCAGAGCACGAGCAGAGCACCGATGCGCCGGAACCGGCGCCACCGCTCATCGAGGTGCTGCCCCTGTTCACCACCGCCTCCCTCCTGCTAGAGATCTGCACGAGAGCGGAGGGTGTCGTCAGCGCCGTCGACAACCTGGCCACGACGGCGAGGTTCAAGAAAGCCGGCCACGACGAGGGGAACACGCTGGACGTCGAGGCGGCCGTGCCCGCCGCCATGAGCACCACCCTCACAGCGGAAGTGCCACAAGAGACGCACGCTAAGGTCGCCGTCGACAACGAGAAGGCGGAGACGGCGATCGACCTGAGCTCCGACCAAACACCCCGGGACAAGGTTGGCGAGCTCATCAAGGCGCTGACGCGGCGGCGCAGCACCAAGAAGTGGGCGCGCGGCGACACCAAGGTGTCGCCGAAGCCGCCGCTGGATTTTGCGGTCCACGCACCAAGCCCGAGGAGCAGCAGGTCCATGGAGCTCACGGGCCACGCGCAGGTGGTGCCAAGCCCGAGGCACCACCACCACCGCTCCGCCGAGCTCGCCGGCCACCCGCTGGTAGCACCCAGTCCGAGGAACCGGTCCGTGGACTTCGTCAACAATGGGCCTGTCCTGCCAAGCCCAAGGAACCGGTCCATGGACTTCGCCAACCATGGGCCTGTCTTGCCTAGCCCCAGGCATCGCTCCATCCTTGGGATGGCCTGATTGATTCGAAAATGAAAGAGTTCTATGCTTCTTACACGCGGCAGCGTCATGTACTCATGTTAGATAAATGGTTTTTCTAATACCATCCGGCTAAAAATGGCCTTCGGTCAGATTCTGAACGGTGGTGATGTGCTTTTCCGATTTGTGCTTAGCGATCTCGATAGTCAGCGGGGCGGAAGTTCTTGTTTAATTTTAATGTCTTATTGCTAATGTACGTGCCTCTGCCTTTTTCCTACGGGTGGCGGTTTTCCACCCGCGCTGTCGGGATGTTTCCCCGTCACTCCTCGCTCCCGTTGACGGTAGCCGCTCCACCACCGCACAGACAGCTGTGCCTCGCCGTCTTCGCCACACCAAGTTGGATCCACGCGGGCGTCGCACAACGAGGGGCTAGAGCTCACACGGATCTATCTGGGGACGAGGTCAACCACCTCAATGCCGCCAAGCACGAGCTGCCCCTCTGCCAGCCACCACGTAGGGCACTTTGCCTTGACTGCTCTGATTCCCATGGGGAGGTCGTCCGCCTTCCTCGTCGAGCTTTGACCTCGGCCATCCCCGCCTTGCCCTATGGCTAACGTGAAGTTCCGATTCGGTGGCGAGGAGGAGGAGGGGCGGTGGAGGAAGCAGCGTACCATGGAGGGCTGCGACGGGTGGAGAGGGAGGCGGCACTGTTGGCCACCAATGCCCCTCCACGGATTCGATCGATTCTAGCCGCCTCTAGTTGAATCGACGAATCCTCGAGCTCCGATTCGATGACAAGGAGGAGGGCGGTGGAGGAAGCGGCACACCGTGGAGGGTTGCAATGGGCAGAGAGGGAGGTGGCGCAACATGAAGGGATGCAACACACAGACGAAGAGGCAGACGGTACCAGCAGATAGAAAAAAAGTAATAAAAGAAAATAAGAAAAATAAGAGACATTGACAGATGGATCCGTGTGTCGTATAAAAAGTAGGGGACTAGGAATAGGGCTATTACTGGAGTTGTGTGCATATTTTTGAGCCTCAGAAAGTTGGGACAACCCCTACTCAGTAAAGTAGGAGCTGTTACTGGAGTTACTCTAAAAGATCACTGAGAATCCTTAAACTTGTTGCATAGTACCACTTAGGTCCACAAAAGTCATAAAATCGAAATTCGGCACCCTAAACTTGATAAGGCATTCACCAGATGTCCAAACCATTTCATCAACGTGTCCTCGCTGATGCGGCACGCCAGCGTGGCAAGCACTTTTTCACTATTCCCCCTTGCATTCTTTTCCTCGTCTCTTGAAAATTCAATTTTCAGTCTCAGTCCAAATCTTTGAACCGTTTTGTAATGACTTCATGCAAGGCCAAACCGTTTTGTAATGACTTCATGCAAGGCCAAATATGCTCTTGTAGGGTTCAACTTTAGACTAAAGTCCACAAGTCCAAAATCTTCAAACCGTTTTGTTGAAAGTAGTGTCATTTTGAGATATATCTAACAAATTTTAGTCAAATCTTCTAAAATTATAAGGTATAAACGTGAGGTTTAAGTTCAGATTTGACTTTGGACGTGGGGTCTACAGTAGATCTAGTTGCGCAAATCTGAGTATCATTTCGAGGAAACGTTCAAAATTTAAGATGTGAAGGTTAGATTTTAGTATTATAATCCAACTTTCGATGTAGGGCTCATATGTAGTCATATCAACGTGCATGAAGTAGCTAATCGTCACTTTGGGAGCAATCAAACTCACTAAAATTTTTAGGTGTGGTGATATGTTTAAATTTTAGGGTACGAATTACGTTCTTGTTCATTTATGCAGCGTACAACACTCGATATCTACTAGTGTGCCGCCGCTACACATAGCAAGTGCGCTCACTCTACTGGTCCGTAAAGATTTTCACTTCCGGTTTTCTATCTAGTTTGTAAGTGGATTAGGTTGGTCGAGATTCCATCACCCTAGGTAAGAATAAAGACTAGGAAGTGGAGGATTAGAAATTCTAGCACGTTGATTTTTGAGCCGTATTGAAATGAGTTAAAAGGTTGGCCCAGGGCTTACATGGCAAATTCATGGGAAACACAAAACCAGAAATTTTTGAGGTAAGAAATGTATTTGTCGTGGAATACACCATAATGCATCAGGAAGGTCGGTCATATAAATTGCAAGTAGAATTAGATTCTTGTTCTTCTACAAATAATCCGTGCTTTAGAATATTTGTAATTCTGAAATTTACAGGGAGTGCTGAATTTTAAGCAAATACACAATTAGAGATTTTCACAGTTTTTCGGTGTAGAAAAGATGTGTGTATGCATTTTTGGACCTATTTTTGGTACTCTTCGACTCTTCGTGGTCCGTCGCTCACTCGCTCCCTTCCGCCCGTCCGCCCAGTGGCCCGCGCTCCGCGCTCCGGAAAAAAAAACACCCAAAGGAAAAAAACCGTCACCCCTCCCGTTTCCTGCTTCCTCTGCTCCTGCGACCGCCGCCGACGGCCGATCCCCTCCCAGCCACCCACAAGCCGCGATCCTCCTCCATCCCGAGCTATTTAATCCTGCCGCCGGCGTCTTCGCACTCGCCGGCCGCAAAAAACGGCCGCGTCGGTATCACCGTCGCTGTCCTCGGCCCCTAACCGTGCCTCCTCGAGACCGCATCCACCACGGCGGCGGGCCGCGGTTGCTGGCCCCGTCGCGTCTGATCGATCCAGCATTGGGTTCATCTCACCTTTCCCTAGGTAAGGACGCCCTTGTTTGCTCGGACAGATCGATTGGTGTTTCAGTGTGGCCTGAGTGGAAACCGTACATGCTCTTCCCATCCTTCCATCTCGATCTCGTTTCAAGGATTTGGCCATTTGGGGTAGGAGAAAACCGATTCGTGCCTTCCTTTATGTGGTATGGCTTGATCGTGATTCGGAGGAGAGCACACATTGTTACCATTTGAGGATTCGAATTGTGATTGGCCGTTGTCTCGTGATCTGGAAATATGAGGTCGTGTACGGGTTATAGCTTTCTAGGAATTGCTTTACAATGTGGATAATGGAATAGCCTTCGTCCGCAGTATTTCTTTGGGTGAGAATGGATTGTTTGGGATTTTGTGAATTGGACGAGGCGTTTGTTGAAATCTGGATGATTTTTGTGGATTATGCATGATCAAACCTTTTTATTCAAAACTGGAACTGAAGAAGGAGCCTATCAGGTCTACTCCTTGACTATTCAATACTTTCTTTGTCTTATCTCGTATACTTAACCCTCATACCAGAAGTATCAATGTATATCACCGTCAAGTCGCATTAGGTTAGACTACGTGGACACTGTTGTTTGTTTGTATGATGACTCGGTTGGAGTTTGTCTCAACATTATATTTATTTGTAGCAAAAATCATCCTCATAGGAACAGGCATGAACCATAATGATTTTTCCATGTGTTTTCATTTGTGATATCTAAACATTGAACTTCTCTGAATTATGCAGGCATGACTCTGGCAGCACATTTCTTTGAACTTCTCTGAATTATATAGGTGTGACTCTCGGGGCATAGTTCATAGTTGGTACTTGGTAGTTTGACAGGCACTCAAACAGAGTTCTGAGCGGTGGCTTTAAGCCAACACAATCGTTTGACATGTGATGAAGATTTTCTGGCTAACTTTTTTTATGGAGGACCACAATTTAAATTCAAGCATTCCACAAGGTTTGTAACTGTTTGCTGGTTTGTCCTTTGAAGTACTCCAGCCAGAATACATTACCTATTCTCCAGACATTACAATGTGGTGATATTGTCGTCCTTTGAAGTACCCCATGCATAATGTAGCAGTCTTAGCAAACATGCCAATTTAAGTTTTTAAATTGTCCCTCCAGTTCAGTTGTGCTACCTGTGAAATTGTTGTTTACTTCCAGTAAATATATGCCTAAGTCAGCCACGTATAAATTTCAATTCAGAACACTCTCCTACATTCACTGCATTGGCAATACTTGATCACCCTGAAATATTATTTGCACACATCAGGGTTCTAAGAATTTTATAGAATCAAACAATATTTCAAACCTTCCTCTCCAGTGTGTTCAAAGAAGTGGTCAAATTGGCACATGTCATCATAATTCCTTTTGTACTCAGGTCTTTCTCGCTGGTACAATTGACATACAGCACAGAGGAGATGAAGCCAGCAGCTGAATAAACAGGTGGAAGTCAACCATCAAGGAACCATTAGCCCTCAGAAAGGTAAAGAAATTCATCAACCAAATTGACAGCTGGAGTCAACCAGAACCATTATATTATTTCTCAGAAAGCTCAAGAATCTATTTTTTTCATGGAAGAATTTACACTGGTGTGGAAGGAGATATTTGTGTCAGTTCAGGTTTATAATATAACAGTAGTGCTTGTTCTTTTGTTTAACAACTGTTTGCTGATTATTTTATCTGTTATCTTTCTCTCTTGTAGATGGTGTCTTCAAAATGCTCTGGGGATCACACTCCATTCAAAGACCTAAGCAACTCCAACACAGGTAAATGCAGGTGCAGTTGAACTACTTCAATGTCGTCTCAATTGATTTATAGTTGAGGAGTTGCAGAAATCAGGAGGCTACTACTTCTTTTGTCCAAACAATTTTGGTAGTCATCAAGGGTAAATCACAATCCATTGAGCACACAACATATATAGGACCGATTGGTTACAATTATTTAGTTTAGGAAACCTTCAACAACACTGGTGCTAGCCGTGGTAATGGCATATGGAAGTCTATTTAGGTAAGTTGGAGTTTTTATCATTTGGTCAAAATACTAATATGGTGATTTCCACATTTAAATCTATGTTTTTTATAGATAAAACTACGTTTCATTAATAGTAGGGAAGCCATAATGTATACCATCGATCCAAAAGAGGGTTTATGTTTATTCACTAAGTAGTGCATCCTGCTTAGTCTGATTGAGAATCTCATTTTCATGGTCTACTGCAGTCCATGCCTCATAAAGAAAAATACGCAACATCTAATCGTTATGCGCCTCATTTATATAACCACAAAACCGTGAAGCATTTATACACTGCTCCATCTAACATGACAATGATCTACATTCTACCAAAATCAGATCGAGTGATCAATATGGCATATCTTTTACTAAATTCAAAAGCACAAAAGGAATCAACGATATGGTTACTAAACAGCAAAAGGAAGACTTCAAGTTGATTGTGAGAAGATGTGTGCAGAGTGGCTTGCCATTTGTAACTTGGTAATTATTTCTTTTACCGTGTCAGATGATTGGGTTATGAAAATTGTGAGTTTTGATAGGGGCTCGCTAGGTTATTTCTTTGTTGTTTAGGAATCATATCCATTTTGAATTTAGTGAGAGATATGCCATATTGACCACTTGATCCGATTTTGTTAGAATGTAGGGTACTGTCATGTTAGATGGGCCAGTGTATAAATGTGCCACGGTTTCGTGTTTGTATGTCAGTATACTGTCAAGCTATTGCATTGTTCATTGAGGAGCATCATGCTACAAACAGAGCACAGTTATTCTTTTTTGGTTGTGGGGGTTCAGTGCATGGAAATTGTATATTTGTGCATTGAATTTTGCAGAATCTTTTTAGTTTCTTTGTTGTAACGATTGCCTTCTTGTCTTGCTAGATTTCTGTTGCAGCAGATGAGGATGCAAGTATGGGGGTTTCTTTGAGGTGGTACCATTTTAGCTACCAATGGAGGACCCAAATAAAACATTTTCTGATGTAGTTAAACTTTTGACATCATGGCTGCCGCGTCGCTCCAACCCAGACAATTTCTCCAGGGACTTCTGGATGCCTGACCACAGCTGCCGAGTCTGCTATGAATGTGACACGCAATTCACCATATTCAACCGCAGGCATCATTGTCGTCTCTGTGGGCGAATTTTCTGTGGTAAGTGTACTGTGAACTCAATCCCAGTTTCAAGTGGCCCTGACAGACATGTCGATGAGGGGGACAGGATACGTGTCTGCACCTTCTGCTTCAAGCAATGGGAGCAAGAAAGAGTCACTTCCCTCAAACAGGTGCTGCCGGTGCTCAGCCCTTCCCTGTCTGAGGCGAGTTTGTTCAGTACCAAGTCAACTATTACCATCAATAGTGTTACCACAACGGCTGGATCTTACTCTACTGGAAATTATCAGCATGTGGGCTGTGTTGCCAGCAGTAGTCATGACAAGGCCTCCCATAATATGCAAGACACTCATATGCCTGAGAAAATCATGTCCACTGTTTCAAACAAAGATGACTCTTCTTCAGTTCAGTTTGGCTTTTACACAAACAGGTATTCAGTTTGAAACGTAGCATGGTATAATGTTATCCAGTTAAAGTACAATATATCATGCTCTGTTTTTGACTTTTTTCATTCAGTAAATAAACAGCATCATTATTATCCAGTGTAGTGTTGACTGAGATGCATTGATTTTACCTTCATTTCATTATGTGCTGCATTTGACTAACTGACAATTTTAAAATGCTCCGCTAATGCTTACCTTGTCACATGATATTCTAAATAAGGAGCGATGATGAAGATGAAGAATACCCTGCTTACTGCTCTGATCAACAGCAGAATGGACAATATTATGGCCCAGATGAGTTCGATGAGCTTGATACATCCTACAATACAACAATGTCGCAACGGTTGAAGAATCTATTATCTCTAAAGAAGTATCCCCTGATGTGGTTGATCAAGGGTTTCCCAGCACACTGCCCGTTGCCAAATTGGAGAATGAACAAGAACCTGATAATAATTCTGAATGTGGAGCTGCTTCGTCCATTTACGCTCTGGAAAGTAATGATACAAATCCAGTGGATTTCGAAAAGGATGAACTTTTCTGGCTTCCTCCTGAACCAGAAGATGAAGATGATGAGATGGGAGGTGACTTGTTTGATGACGATGACGATGATGAGTGCATAGCTGATGGGGAGCAGTGTCGAATTCGATCATCAAGTAGTTTTGGCAGTGGAGAATTTCGAAGTAGAGATCGGTCTGGTGAAGAACATAAGAAAGTAATGAAGAATGTCATTGATGGACATTTCAGGGCTCTGATTTCTCAGCTGTTGGAGGTGGAGAATATTTCGTTGCATGAAGATGATGACATGGGCTGGTTGGAGATTGTTACTTCTGTATCATGGGAAGCTGCCAACTTCCTCAAGCCAGACACGAGCCAAGGTGGGGGCATGGATCCTGGTGGATATGTCAAGGTTAAGTGTTTAGCATGCGGGCACCGCAGTGAAAGGTGAACTGCTTTTTTACTGTTCATACGATGTTCAGCTAACAACAAGCCTACAATTGTGATGCTCACTGATACATAAAAAAAAAGACAGTAGCAGACCCAGAAATGGAGCTTGTCCAGCTCTAATTTAACAGATCAAAATCATTGCTAAATTGCAACTGAATCAAATTGTAGCAAATAACAATAACTTCAATAAAGAGATGATGCTTATGAAAACAGTGTATTCAACTAGACAAATAACATATGAAGGAAGATATGGTCCATCGAATGTTGTTATGATGTGATGCCCCTATGGCATGTACATACTCTATCACTTGCAAATGTCCACTTATTAAAAGTACACAACATTTTATGCATTGTAATCGCAGTCTGTTTTATTGCACATTTTTTAGCACTTGTTAAATGGATAATTGTGTAGTATTGTTTATTACAGAATGTATACCTGGTTGCTTATGAATGCCTCAGACATATCTATGACAAGTTGAACAAAACCCATGAGACCACTGGACACCATCGTAATTGTTTTCTCAAGCTTGCTGTGAGAAAAGTTATATAGTCCAGTGTGGGTAAAGTTCTGTGGCCACGTGACGAATGTGCTGGGCTCGGCTGCTGCCTACTGCTCATATACCCTGAAGATTATTGGCCTGGTGCCTTATTCTTCACCTAGAATCTAATCACCTAACCTGTATCTGGCCCTCTGCATGAAGCCCTGTCTTGCAAATGCTTTCTCCACTTATGGATTTTACTTCTAGCTAATTGAACTCTTTTATGTATTATTATCTGACATTATGCCCTACTTTCAGTATTGTTGTAAAAGGAGTGGCCTGTAAGAAGAATGTCGCACATAGGCGCATGACAACTAGAATAGAAAAGCCTCGTCTCCTACTACTTGCAGGAGCTCTTGAGTACCACCGAGTAACAAATCAGCTGTCAAGTATTGATACATTGCTTCAGCAGGTTCGTGGACTTCTATGTTTGTAGTATGCAATCTTAAATTTCTGTTCTGATATATATTTTTTCACTGGTATACAGGAAACGGATCACCTTAAAATGGCAGTCGCGAAGATTGTTGCTCAAAAACCTAACTTGCTTTTGGTTGAGAATTCAGTTTCTCGCTATGCTCAAGATTTGCTTCTAGAAAAAAACATATCATTGGTTTTAAATATCAAGCAGCCCCTCTTGCAGCGTATTGCTCGTTGCACAGGTGCTCAGATAGTTCCTTCTATTGATCTCCTACCATCTCAGAAGCTTGGTTACTGTGAATTATTTCATGTAGATAAATATGATGAACATTCTGTTAACTCGGGTAATGTGGCTAAGAAAATGGTGAAGACCATGATGTTCTTTGAAGGATGCCCAAAACCATTGGGTTGCACTGTAAGTGATGCACATTTTGCTCCTTTTCTTTTTCTTTTGGGATTGACGGACACCAAATAATGCCACATTGGTTGCGTTTAACAACACCCTTCTCCCTTGATTGTGCTCATAGTCTTTAAAACCAAAAGAATTGTCAAAGTGAATGAAGTTTTCCTGTTGAAAGCTCCAGTACCCCTTTTTTTAGCGAGCTGAAGGAACTTTACATTTCCTGTTGTCCTCCAGTTTATCTGCACCATACAATCAGATGTTTGTGTTCTACACTAATCCACAACTTTATTGTGGCCTATATCATCCTCAGGTTCTGCTGAAGGGTGGTAGCATGGATGAGCTAAAAAAAATTAAGCATGTGGTCCAGTATGGAATTTTCGCAGCATATCACTTGGCGTTGGAAACATCTTTCCTTGCAGATGAAGGTGCCACCCTACCAGAACTTCCGTTGAAATCCCCATTGACTGTAGCCTTGCCAGACAAACGATCTACTGCAGACAATTCCATTTCAGCAGTGCCAGGCTTCACAATTAATGTTTGTAAAAACGAGCAAACTGATAGTTTTGATCACCTTGGCACCAACTACAATATGCCAACTGACCCAGGTGAAACAGCTGAGGTTGAAGCACCAGTATCCAGTGAGTGCCTTACCTCTCAAAATACCTACTCCTGTTCTTATGGACCGTTGTGTGCTAACAGTGGCAATTTCAACCATGGGAATGGTGATGGAAATGGACTAGTTAAGGTCACTGCAACTTCAGCTTCTGTTTCCATATCTTCTACAGCTACATCCAGTGCGCCCACTGACCATACTCCTAGAAATTCTACTGTGGAAAAAAAAGGTATGCATTTTGGTGATTATCATGATGGTTCAACAAGATCACGTGGTAAAACGATAGTGATGGATTCAGCCAGCACATTGAGTTGTTATCGCCACAGCACAGTTGAAGCTTGCACTAATATCGCTAGCTCTTATATCAAGGAGTCATTAGAAGGTTCATATGCTTTGCCTAATGTCAAAACCATCAGCAAGAACAATGCTGTGATAGTCCAACCAGTGTCTAGTGCTGCTCCACAAAATCAAGAGACCAACCAAGGAGATGGTAGCACATCAAATAACGATGAAGTTGTGGCTTCTGACCATCAGAGCATCTTAGTCTCATTGTCCACACGATGTGTATGGAAAGGGACTATTTGTGAGCGTTCCCAGCTGTTACGCATCAAGTATTATGGTAATTTTGACAAGCCTCTTGGAAGGTTTTTGCGGGACTACTTGTTCGATCAGGTCCCCTTTCCCTTTTCATTCCAGTTCCAAAAAGCTTTTTACATTCTTTCCCATCCTCAACGTGGTTACAATACCTTTGCAGGGATACCAGTGCCGTTCCTGTGACAAGCCACCTGAAGCCCATGTCCATTGTTATACTCATCGCCAGGGAAGTCTAACGATATCAGTTAGAAAACTTACAGAAATTGTTTTGTCGGGTGAAAGGGATGGGAAGATTTGGATGTGGCACAGATGTCTGAAGTGTCCTTGGAGTAATGGATTTCCTCCAGCAACTCAAAGGATTGTCATGTCTGATGCTGCCTGGGGTTTATCACTTGGTAAATTTTTGGAACTTAGCTTTTCCAACCATGCAGCTGCAAGTAGGGTGGCCAGTTGCGGTCATTCTCTCCACAGGGACTGCCTCCGGTTCTATGGGTGAGCAGCATTCTTATTTTTTGTACTTTTAGACTTGAGAAAGCAAAAGTACACTTTTGTGCCCATGCACCCCATATCCTCAACATCAATTTTGTGTAGATGTGTGCTTGAGTTTTCAAAAAGGAAATGGGTTAATAAACATCACATGTACACAATCAATGACATATATGAATGGTGCATTTGTGCCCATGTGCTCTAAATTTCATTTCCATGTTGATTTTATTAGTCACATTCAAAGAATGATCACATACCTTACTTTTACTTGAAATTAAAGTAATCACTATCTTGGTTTCTGATTTATTTTTTATTTTTTTTGCAAACAGGTTTGGCAAAATGGTTGCTTGCTTCCGCTATGCTCCTATTAGTGTTCATTCTGTTTATTTGCCACCTCATAAACTTGATTTTGGTCACCAGCCCTTGGATTGGATACAAAAAGAAGCAAACGAGGTATGTCGCATAAGCAGTCAGTAGGTTATGTTTGCATAAAATTTGCAGCTGTGTCCATCTTTGCCCAACTTTCAAAATTCATAACACAAGTGTTCAAGGTTTCCATTGCAAAGCTGATTAGCCTTTTGGCTAAATGGTTAACATTTTATCCAATTTTGTTAGGTTATTGAGCGAGCAAAATATCTCTTTGATAAAGTATTACATGCTTTACGCTTGATATCTGGCAAAAAGGTTCAAGGCGGTTCTCTTAACATAGAATTTAGCTCATATATTGCTGAGCTTGAAAGCATGCTTCGGAAGGAAAAGTCAGAATTCGAGGTGCAGTGCCTTTCCATACTGTTTCTTTTCTTTGCATGATTATTTTTTTCTCGAACAACGCAGGAGACTTTGCATGATTATTGATAATTATTAAATAGATAACCTTGTAACATCAAGCCATGGAAATACACACCTCTAGACAGTCAACTTGTTCTCGAACTTCATCTGCAAATAGTGTCACTGATAGGTGAACACTCAACTTTGTAATGTTGTCTGATTGGTGGTGTTTTGGTATCGAAGCACATGTAAATATTTCATGTCAAGGTAATGGGACATTTGGAGCAATTAATATGATTGATTAATTTTAATGATATAGTATCTTCATATAAGCCATGACATATCGAGGTGCTAGACAACCACTTGTTTGGGAATCAATGTAACTAGAAAAATCGTCATAGTACATTTTGAATCTTAGGCACCCTTAGGGGCAAGTGTGGCTATTTTGGCCTTTCTCCTATCTTAATGCAATGATATGCAGTTCTCCTGCATATTTGAGAAAACATTTTGAGTGTAGTGCTATGCAGTTTGCATGGTTGTTTACATTTGAAGATGTACCCTAATTAATTGTACCCACAGCAGATGCAGAAACGTTGCCATTCCATGCCTCTACTCCTGAATGTGTGCATTGTTCATGTTACATACTTACATGATTTATTTCCATTTGTACTAATTAGGGATGCCTGAATAAAGTTTTGAGAAAGGATATGCAGAAAGGCCAACCAGACATCCTTGAGATCAATCGGCTGCGAAGACAGTTACTCTTCCATTCATACTTGTGGGATAAAAGGTTGGTGTTTGCTGCAAGATCAGATAGATGTTCTCACGAGTTATTTAATTTCAAGCAAGGAGACAAGGAGAAGATCCATTCTGCAGATAGTGTTGCTGAGCTAAATGCGCTAACAAAGCCTCAAAGTGAAGTTAGTGGGAATAAGTATACCAGCAAAGATTCTAAATATGTTGAGTGTCTTCAGGAAAGCATTTTTGGAGGGAATCGCACTGGACTTGATGCAAGTACTAGTACAAATTCCAGTCATGACCAGCAAATGAGTACAAGTGACCTGGATTCACTCCAAAGAGACATTAAAACTCCTCTGTACAGTAGTGTCAGTGTAAGTGGTGACTGGCTACCCTTGGAGCCAGATCTTGTTGCTCGGCGCACCCTTTCAGAAGGCCAGTTTCCTAGTGTATTGGATGTGACTAATGCACTTGAAGCAAAATGGACCGGTAAAGATGATCCTGTTCCTAGCAAGTTAACCATGCTGGAATCTACAGCATCCTCAGAGGATTCAGAAGAACATATGGGTGATACCACACCTTCATGCGCCTCTCTATTGCTGAACAAGCTAGGGGACAGTGCAGCAGATCATTCTAATTGGATAAGAATGCCTTTCTTACTATTTTACCGTTCCCTCAATAAGCAATGGAATCGTTCAAACAGATTTGATGCACTCAATGAATATACTCCTGAATATGTTCCCTTCTTAAGGGAAGTTGAGCGTCAAATTGGACCAAAATTTATCTTTCCTATAGGAATCAGTGACATTGTTGTTGGAGTTTATGATGATGAACCTACTAGCATTATCTCTTATGCACTGGCCTCCCACGAATATCATCTTCAGATGTCAGATGAGCTGGAACGAGATAAAATAGACAGTTCACTCCCACTTTGTGATTCGAGAAGTGCCTCATTAACTGAATTGGATGACTGTACTTCTGAACTTCTGAGAAGTGTTATCTCGACAGAGGACAACATCCTCTCTGTGTCAGGAAGCAAGAACCCACTTGCTTCAGATCCACTTGTACCTAGAAAAGTAAGTCACATCAAGGTGAATTTTGGGGATGAAGGTCCTTTGGGACAGGTGAAGTACACTGTGATTTGTTACTATGCGAAACAATTTGATGCTCTGAGGAGAATGTGCTGTCCATCAGAGCGTGATTTTATCAAGTCCCTTAGTCGTTGCAAGAAATGGGGTGCTCAAGGAGGCAAGAGCAATGTATTCTTTGCAAAATCAATGGATGACCGGTTTATAATTAAGCAGGTTACCAAAACTGAATTAGAGTCTTTCATGAAATTTGCTCCAGACTACTTCCAATATGTATCAGAGTCGATTTACACTGGTAGTCCTACTTGCATTGCAAAAATTCTAGGCATTTACCAGGTAACTTTCTTTTCTTTCCATTTGTCACCAAAGTGATTTGTTGGTTGTGATCTATTTTGGTTAGAAAAGCTAGTTGTCAAAGCCACATCTTAAGTCCTTGCAAAATAAAAATGGCATGTATTTCATAGAAGATGGGGTAACTAGATACCTATGCTTTCCTTGTTATGATACCATCAGATTGCACCCAAACACTCGCATCAGACTGCAGCAGGAAAAGCAAGGAAAATATCATTATTAGCTCCTCTAAGAGTGGATTGTTTTTATGTGAGCCAAGCCCTCAACATTGTACATATCTTATTAAATCCTTATTTCACAGTATTAGCTAGGCATTAATTTTGATCCAACTGTCCATCGAGTGATCAGCAGCCTAGAAGTGACACTGACAGTTGGATCCAAACTGTTCCACAAGTACCCAACATTCACGGCCTTCCAATAACAATAAAGATTGGAACACCATGTCAATTTTGCATCCATATATATCTTGGTAGCAATGCCATGTTGATTCTGATCTTTGTGAATGCAGATTTTGTATTTTTCATGTTCAGCATTATTTTTTATTTAGTCACTTATGCGAAACTATATTCCTCTGACTAGGTTAAGAGCCTGAAAGGTGGTAAGGAGATGAGGATGGATGTCCTAGTGATGGAAAATCTTTTGTTTGAGCGTAATGTGACAACATTGTATGATTTAAAGGGTTCTGCAAGATCAAGATATAACCCGGACTCAAATGGTAGCGATAAAGTGCTTCTTGATCAGAACTTAATTGAAGCGATGCCTACATCCCCTATTTTTGTTGGAAACAAAGCAAAGCGGCTGCTAGAGAGAGCTGTTTGGAATGACACTTCATTTCTTGCTGTGAGTAGAAATCATATGCTTAAAACTCAGGCTTGTTTTATTCCTTTCCATTTGTTGATAGTAATCCATCCATATGTGAAATGGAGCGTACTATCCTCTAAAAGAGCATAACTGTGCACTTGGAACACAAGTAACATTTTTGTCTTATGTGAAAAGAAACAAACTGTACTTTTCTGATGTACAAATATCATAAACCCTTGAACTTCTAGGTGTTAATTGTACCCAAGCAAACTTATGTAAATTATATTATATATATAATCAGTGGCACCCTAGGATTCTTGCCTACCAGTTCTTTTTGTTGTAACTCTCATAGCATGCCCATATAGCATTGTTTTTCTGTGTCCATAATGTATTCCTTGTAACCGGTACATAATGTGTGAAATATGAGGTTCACTCCTAACATGCATGGTTGCCAGTGTCTCGTCGGTGCCACGTAATATGATTGGAAAAGGAAGCTATGTTTATGGAATAAGAGAACCAAACATGCATGATATTATCTAGACCCATAAAGTTTATGTGATAAATCTATAGCTGTGATATGAAAAGATGAACATCATCATAAATCCAAAGGATTCAACTATTTGATGCTCTGCTTAAAACTCTTCATTTAGAAAACTATTAATTTCAAATTCTACACATGCTGTTATCTGATAGAATTCCTGTCTAATATGTACCCTTTTGATCCGGTGCAACTTTTTGACATAACTATTGGCATTTTGCTGCAGTCCATTGATGTAATGGATTATTCTTTACTTGTTGGTGTTGATGAGAAAAGGCATGAACTTGTAATGGGAATTATAGATTTCATGAGGCAATATACGTGGGACAAACACCTAGAGACATGGGTTAAAGCTTCAGGCATATTGGGTGGACCGAAAAATGTGTCACCAACAGTAATTTCACCAAAGCAGTACAAGAAGCGGTTCAGGAAAGCCATGTCGGCTTACTTCCTTGTCGTCCCAGATCAATGGTCACCTCCAGCAATCATCCCCAACCCGCAAGTGGCTGAGAGTGGTCAGGACAGCGACCAGGTTCTCTTGACGGAATTGTGAGACGTGCATGCAGAACCTCTAATGGCAGGGAAGTATTCAGGGAATAACTCTTTTTTTGCAATGTTTATAGATTTTGACTTGTTACAATTTTGTTCATTCTTTTTTGGGTAGTCGGGTTTATCTGGCCATTCTTTTCTAGGTGTCTTTTTCCTTGGGAAGATCTATGTAAAAATTGTTAGCTCAAGTCTTTGATAGTTGTAGATATAAATCAGCAAGCGTCGTATAGGAATGTACAAATTGACAATCATTTCCATGAACCCTTGTGCATTGAATTATTATAGCATGTAGAAAAATTAGAAGCAGTTCCATGCTTAAGTGCACCTTATGTAAATTTTTGCTTCCTCTTTTTTTCCCCTACATTTTATGTGAAGGTAGGCTCTCACATTCATTTCTAGGAGAGATCTGCCAAGGAAAGAAATCATGTATGTAGTGCTTTTGCCAAATGTAAACTGCTACTCTGAAAATAGAAAACAAGAGAAAATTTATGATCTGGCATGTCTGGCTGTATGCATGAATTTCTCCCCATCATAATTTGGACCTTGCTGCAGTTATTTCAAAGTGATGTGATTGCAACAGATATTGCCTAGCTAGCTTGTCCACTTGATGTATTAATTGGTGAAAAGGGGGCCAGTTTAGAACATACTTCCTCCTCTAAAAAAAGTTATTATGTGATTTAAAATTTGTCTAAGGATTCATGGGCCCATTTGGAGCGGAGCTCTACTCCTCTGGTGAATTGACTTGTTAGAAAAATATTTGGTAAAATGACTTCTAATTTTTTAGAATGGAAAAGAGTTCAAATATCCAAAATAACTGTGTCCTTTTTTCTGCCAACTTTTTATCTCTTTTCTTCCAGTTTTGTCTTTCCTGTTAGTTCCTTTTTCTTTCAATTCCTCCCCTCTTCTCTTTCTTCTCCACTTTCTTCTTCTCCAGTTTGCAATCCACCCCAAGCCTCCATGGCTCCTCCCGTCTACCTCCACCCCTCTCCCCCAACACCGTGCCTTTACCCAGTTGCCCTCCTGGTCCACTTGACGCCCTTCTCCGTCACTACTTGTGCTTCCCCGGTGAGTGTTAATCAGGCTTCTACAAATTTTTGCGAAAATTAAAATTTAGAAACAAGCCTAATCACCACATATGCCTACAACCTTAATTAGTGAGTCTATCCTACTCGCATAAAGGTTTGCAACCTAGTTTTAGCCCTATTATAGGATGTCAATTCTAGGAATTGAAACATGAAATGTAAGAACACTGATTTTTCCCAAGGCATCGAAGAGTTGGCACTCTCCCCTATTCCTCAATGGAGCGGTATAGCTCCCCCTTGGTTTGCTCAAGGATCAAGTGCTCTCTAGTGGTAATCCATTATCCACTCTAGATCGGTGGATTCCAATACCTAGCGCAACCTTCCTGGGGCTTCTCACAAGACTCCGCCTTGAGAGCTCACCGAGAACACCACCACCAAGCCGTCTAGGTGATGCCGATCACCAAGAGTGCAAGCAAAGAACCTCACTTGACATACACAAGCTAAAGAGATGGATGGTTGCACACTTACTACTGTCCATGCACTAATGATGTCTCCAAATCAACCTATCAGCTTCACTAAAGTGCCAAGAAAGCTAACATGAACAAGCCATGGTGTATTTATTGGCCACGGTAAGAAACTAGCCGTTGCCCTCACGTGCACTAAAACTGGCATCACCAACTAATCTGGTGCACCATTACTGTGCACACCGGATCAATCGGTGCACATGGAAGTACACATCCTCAGCGATTACTGACAAATCACTGTCTTATACTGTGCTCACTTCACTGTTGGCGTCGGACCAAACTGCTCGTGCACAATAAAGTCGATCACGAGTTGATGTCACCATGTCATCCAGTGACACCTACTGTGATGACCGCACAAATTGGTGTGCACAACAACTCAAGATAGAGAGTGCCCAAAATCGGTTGTAGGATGATCCTGTGCAAACTATTTGTACACACTGGACCATACTTCCAACACAGCACAATCAAGATAACACTATTGTCACTAGACCATATGGTGACCATATCCATTGCATTCTGAGTAGGCAAAACTCATCCAATTCAATCTCTTTGAGTTTTGACTTAACTTCACATCCCTAGGCTTGAACTGAGCTACCTACTGCTTGTTTTCTACCAAGTGCTTGTTTTCACACATCCAACTCAAGGACTTACCTAGGTAAAGCTACTACTGTTCGCCCCCTTATGTATGGTCAATGGAAAATAAAAGACCAACACTACTCCAAAGTGTCTCTCAACTCCAAACGACACTTGGAACTAGCTTGGCCTTCACCTTCGTGCATATCCTTTGAGCCAATATAATTTCAAAGACACAACAGGGTCATAATGCCATGAAAGCCCATCATTGCACTAACTTATTTAATGCCACTGCAAAACACTTGTTAGTCATAATGATCATGTTATCATTAATGCCCAAATTGAATTAGGGGCATATATGCTCTTTCACCCGACTTGGTCCGGCTCAACCGTTGATGTCCCTTTCGTCGAGCCATATGCCCTCACTAAAGTGAGTGCAGCCGAGCCATGCGCCCATGTTGGAGCTAGGCGGCCGAGCCATACTCCACGCCAATGCAGGAGCCAAGGAAGTAGGCAACATGCTCATGCCCTCACGCGACTACGCTGGCGGCACGAGTGTCGGGCATACATCCCCGGGCCCACGAGTAGGCCTTGTACGGCCCACTTAGGGACGTACTCGGATGAGATCAGGATATGGAAGGCTACACCACAGGGTGACGTAGCCTCCACAGACCCCTGAAGACTAGTCGGAATAGACAAGGAAACTACTCTACCGACTAGGAGTAGGAATCTGTAACCATGTCCGACTAGGACTCCACCCTGGGTTGCTCCCCCGACTATATAAGGGTGGGCAAGGACCCCCTCAAAACAGAGGCTAAGAAGTTCAATACAATCAACACACAGGACGTAGGGTATTACGCGATCTAGCGGCCCAAACCTGTCTAAATTGTGTTCCTTGCGTCACCATCAGCTCCTTGATTCTCGACAACACCCACCGTACAAAAGACCACCTAGGGTACCCCCTAGGCGGGTTGCCGGTCTAAAACACCGACAGCTGGCGTGCCAGGTAGGGGAAGTCACCGAGTTTCTCCGCGCGAGATCGATGGCATCCATCATTATCAAGCCTATTTTCACCTTTGAGGCAGGCGCAACCTTTGTTTTCGAATCCTGGCTTTGCATTGCCGACAGCGCTGGATCGTTTCAGCGCCACATCATTAGCATCCAGGAGAAGGAACCTCTTGACGAAAGCTTTCTTCAGCAGGAAACGGAAGGTTTCGCTGAGAAAAACCAAGTTTTCAACGTCAACAACAACGAGTTCGACTACAGCTCGGACTCGACCTCAACTCGGACTAGTTGGCACAAGCTGAAGCCCCAGTTACCTCGCAAGTCGACTTCAACTTGAAGATGATTCCCGTACGGACTCCTCAACTCAGCCGAGGTCCACCAAGGTCTCCTTGCTCGAACCCAACCCGAACACGGGAAAGTTAAGGATTACGACTACGACTCGGACTATGTCCAAGAAATTCCATTATCAGGCCCAACTCAAGGTCTGGTAGTTACTTCAACCCCACAAGGCAGAATCGTTTATTGGCCGGGGTTGAAGCCATCTTTCCTCACCCATGACTACGAGTCACGCCTTGTCGCTCACATAGACAACCTCCTGTATCAAGAAGGCATCCCGCTCACTTCAAACCGTGAGGAAAGCACTACAAAAATTCCAACATCAAGCTTTGGAAGCTACTACCTAGACAGAGAAATTTTCGTCATCACACAAAATAATGACGTGGGTACTAGCCAACAGAGAACCCCTCGACGGATAGCACAACTCGATAACGTTTAAGAGGATCAGTCATTAGCTAACGCCCCGCAAGACGAAACTTCTGAACAAAGAAACCAAAGAAGGGCACGCAATGTTACTCGAGCTGAACATCGATGACTACTAGCTACAAACATCCCCATCATGAACCTCAAAAGAGCATTTGATGCAGTACAAGCCCAAGAACACAACACTCCACTCGCAGCAATTGCCTCAATCAATCTTATATCAACTGTCATACCTAATGACAGAGATAACAAATTAACAGCTCAACTCGCGCAGTGAGGCAATGGACTAATCGCGCAACTCGCAGAACAAACTTACAAACTACTCGATAAAGAGTCGCCAATCCCATCTATTCCTCACAACTCGACCCATCGAGACGGCAGCAGGGACGTCGCGGCCCCCGATGGCCATCATGAGGCTCAAAGAAACAACAACGAGGTAGTCAACCAACCAAGGCAACATAGCCAGGGACGAAGTAAATGCGAGGCCCCAAGACGAAATAAGGATGCTGGAGATGCCAGCTGCACCAACTCTACAAAAAGCCCTCGCCATGGCAGAAAAAATCGTAAAACGTCAATTTTCAGTGATCTAAGGGAAGTAATCAATAGTCGTCGCGAACGCGAATGCGAACACGAATGAAGACGAGGTTACCTGAAAGCAAAACCCAGTTCAATGGCTCCGGTGTTACTCGCTGGCAGTTCAGGCAGCCGGAGGCAACGACGACACAAAGGTCATCCATTTTCCCATATGCATGGAACCTGCGCCTCTAACATGGCTTGAGTCACTCAAACCTAAAACAATTGACTCTTGGGAAGATTTGACAAAAGCTTTTACCAATAACTACGCGGGCTCCATGTCCCGACCAAGCAATAAGATCGACCTAAGTCAAGTCAAACAAAAAGAAGGTGAGACACTGCGCGACTACCTGCGTCGATTCTTCGAAAAGAAGGCTACTATAGTCAACATTTTAGAAACAGACATCATCAAGTGCTTTCAAAATGGCCTTTACGATCATCGAACATACCAAGACTTTGGCAAACAACAACCAGTCACCGTCAAAGATCTCAAAGTTATGGTACAACAATGGGCAGACAAAGAAGATAAAAAGCGTGAGCGATTCGGCTCCCATCGCAACCGCGGTCGTGACAACAATAACAACAGTCATGAACAAGACAGGAACCGAAATACTGATACTCGAAACAACTACTTAGGTAATCTGAACCGCAACCGCAAACCTAACAACACTGTTGCTACTATTACCAACTCAGGGAAGAAAGGATCTCGCAAACGCGATGAGGGACACACCTTCACTGAGTTACTCAAGAAGCAATGCCCATGGCACCCAAACAACAAGCATTCAATAATAGATTGCTACAACATGCGTCGAGTAATGCAAGATCTACCCGCACCACCGCCTCGTGAAGAATATAGTCAGAAAAGGGATAAGGGTAAAGGCAAAACCGATAAAGATGAAGAAGGCGAAGGAGATTTCTGGACCGCCTCCAAGACAGTCAACGTCATTTTTGGCGGAATCCTGGGTACCGCATCCAAATGGTCCAACAAGCTGGTACTCAGAGAAATTATGGCCATCGAGCTAGCAGCTCCGACAGCACTAAAATGGTTTGAGGTACCCATAACCTTCAGCAGAAAGGATCAATGGACAAGCTTATCAGAACTAGGCTGATTCCCGCTGGTACTCGACCCTGTTGTTGCAGGCTCAAGATTGACCAAAGTACTCGTTGACGGCGGAAGCGGGCTCAACGTCCTCTTCGCCAAGACATTAAGAAAAATGTGCCTCGACATCACAGACATGCTAACTCCAACGGACTTACCATTTTACAGGATTGTCCCAGAAAATGCAGCCATACCACTAGGCCAAGTTCTCCTACCAGTAACTTTTGGCACTAAGGAACATTACCAAACTGAGTACATCAGATTCGAAGTCGCCGACTTCGAAACCTCTTACCATGCCATACTCGGGAGACTAACCTTGGCTAAGTTTATGGCTATACCATATTACGTCTACTTGGTACTCAAGATGCCAGGACCTAAGAGAGAATTAATGCTACGCGGAGACCTAAGGCGATCATATGAATGTGACACCGAACCTGTGGAAATCGCAGCAACCTCTCAAGCACCTAGCCCCATGCATCAAGTTTTCTCGGCTTCAAAGAAACTTAATCCCACAGAACTCGAAATCCCAGAAAACAAATCAGACCCAACAAAAGTCAAGCCAGCAAGTGAGACAAATTTCAAAACTGTTGATATCCAGACTGGTGACCCATCCAAGACAGCTCTAATTGGAATAGGGCTAGACCCCAAATAGGAAACCGCGCTCATCAGTTTCCTTCGGTCTAACCACGGTATCTTCGCTTGGAAACCAGCTGACATGCCCGGCATTCCCAAGGAACTGATTGAGCATTCACTAAATGTTGATCCCAAAGCTACCCCGAAAAGACAACGCCTACGAAGGTTTGCTCAAGACAGAAGAGAAGCAATCAAAAAAGAGCTAGTCAAACTACTCGCAGCAGGCTTCATCAAAGAAGTTTTTCACCCAGATTGGTTAGCCAACCCTGTACTAGTTCGTAAGAAAAACAACGAATGGAGAATGTGTGTCGACTACACAGATCTCAACTAACATTGCCCAAAGGACCCTTTCGGATTACTCATGATCGACTAGGTAGTCGATTCCACAGCTAGGTGTGCTTTGCTCTGTTTTCTTGACTGCTACTCAGGCTATCATCAAATAAGCCTCAAAGAAGAAGACCAAGCCAAAACAGCCTTTACCACCCTATTTGGGGCATTTTGCTATAAGACAATGTCATTTGGGTTGAAAAACGCGGGCACGACTTATCAGCGCGCTATACAGATGTGCTTCGAAAAATAATGACACTGCAACATAGAAGCTTATGTGGACGATGTGGTCGTCAAAATAAGAGACTAGGATGATCTAATCACCGATTTGAAGGAAACTTTCTCGAGTCTACGAGCATTCTGGTGGAAACTTAACCCTACCAAATGTGTTTTTGGGGTATCTTCCGGCAAACTACTCGGGTTCATCATTAGCCACCGTGGCATTGAGGCTAACCCAGAGAAAATATCTGCCATCACAAATATTCCAAGCACCAGCTGGCATCAAGGATGTGCAAAAGCTCATAGGCTGCACGGCAACCCTCATTCGATTCATCTCGAGACTTGGAGAACGCGGACTACCCTTCTTCAAGCTTCTCAAGCGTTAGGACAAGTTTCAATGGACAGAGGAGGCAGGCAAAGCTTTGACACAACTCAAGGGCTTCCTATCAAAACCACCACCTCACCGCTCCATCCTGAAATGAAGACCTGCTCCTATACATAGCTGCTACCACTCACGTTGTCAGCACCGCAGTAGTAGTCGAACGGTCTGAACCAGGTCACGTTTACAAAGTTCAAAGACCTGTATACTTCATCAGTGAAGTACTCTCGGACTCCAAAACTTGGTACCCACCAATACAAAAGCTGCTCTACGCAATTCTGCTCACTTCATGGAAGCTGTGACACTACTTTTAAGAACACAACATATCATTCATCACCGACCTCCCGCTCGGTGAAATCCTTCATAATAGGGATGCAACGGGTAGAATTTCCAAATGGGCAGTAGAGCTCGGAGCTCTATCCCTAGACTTCAAACCAAGAACAGCTATCAAATCTCAAGCTTTGGTCAACATCATGGTTGAATGGAGGGAAAATCAAGTATCAATGCCAGTCGAAAGGCCAGAGCACTGGGTCATGTACTTCGACGGTTCCCTCAAGCTTGAAGGAGTCGGCGCAGGAGTACTCTTGATTTCCCCAAAAGGTGAACAGCTCAAGTACGTCCTTCAAATCTTTTGGGAAGTCTCGAACAATGAAGCTGAGTACGAAGCGCTACTACATTGTCTTCATCTCGTGATCTCTCTCGGAATCAAATGATTACTTGTATACGGCGACTCGCTGGTCGTTAATGATGAGTGGGATCAAAACAAGGAAAAATGGACGCTTACTGCAAAGAAGTCCGCAAACTAGAAACCAAGTTCTCAGGCTTGGAATTTCATGATGTTGTTCGCGACAACAATGTAGCTACTGACGTATTATCAAAAATGGGCTCAACTCGTGCAGAAGTTCCAGCAGGAATTTTTGTACATGAGCTCCACAAGCCATCCATACCAGAACAAGTCGCAACAACAAACATCAAACCTACCGAAACCAATCGGGAGATCATGATGATAGAAGTCGACTAGAGATCACCGTTCATTGACTACATCAAAGATCACAAGTTGCCATCCGACAAAAACCATGCTGAGCAAATTTCGCGACGAGGAAAAAACTACGTTCTAGTCGGGGACAAGCTCTACAGAAAAAGCGCATCATCAGGGGTATTCATGAAATGTGTTACTCGAGAAGAAGGCCAAGAAATCTTAGAAGAAATATACAAAGAAATCTGTGGTAATCACGCCTCTTCGCAAACAATCGTGGGCAAAGTTTTCAGAGCGGGTTTTTACTGGCCCATGGCATTGGCCGATGCAAAACAATTAGTCCGCAAATGCCAAGGCTGCCAGTTCTTCATTAAGCAACAACATGTCCCCGCCTACAAGCTCATCACGATCCCTCCAACATGGCCTTTCACTTGCTTGGGGCTTGATATGATAGGACCACTACCAACTGCGCTAGGAGGTTTCAATTGAGTACTCGTAGCCATCGACAAATTCACCAAATGGATCGAAGTCAAACCTGTTACTTGCCCCAAGGTAGACCGAGTCCTCGACTTCCTGGACGAAATCGTACATCGCTATGGTTTCCCCAACAGGATCATCACCGACCTAGGTTCTAATTTCAACAACCACGACTTCTAGGAATACTGTGAGAATAGTGGAATTGACGTACGATACGTCTCCATTGCTCACCCAAGGGCTAACGGCCAAGTTGAGCGCGCCAACGGCATGATACTCGAAGCTCTCAAAAAAAGGTTACATGGCATCGGTAACACAAAAGGAGGCAAATGGCTCAAAGAACTACCTAATGTCCTGTGGGGAGGGGACTACGAACTCAATCATGCAAGTCTACAGGGTTCTCTCCCTATTTCTTTGTATATGGGTCAGAGGCCATCCTCCCTGCAGACGTCATGCGGCAGTCTCCTACAGTCGAACAATATGACGAAGAAATAGCAGAAGAAACAAGATGCCTGGACCTCGATAGTCTAGAAGAAACGAGATGTGTAGCTCTAATTCAGTCAGCTAGATACCTCGATGGGCTAAGACGCTGCCACGACCGCAATATTAAAGAGCGCTCCTTCAACTTGGGCGACATGGTCCTTAAACGCATCCAGGACACATCGGGCCTGCACAAGCTCAACTCGCCATGGGAAGGTCCCTACGTCGTATCCAAGGTCACAGTACCCGGATCATACAGACTACAAGAACTCTCAGGCGAACAAATACCAAATTCTTGGAATATAGAGCACCTCTGTCGCTACTATCCATAGTAGGCCACAGAACATGCACTCGGGACTTGGCCCCCTAGTCTTTCAAACAAATCTTTCGGCTATTCACATCCACTTTGGGCTCTCCAGCCCTGCAAGCCCCAGTGCTCCGCTCTCCGACTTGATTTCATCAAAGTCTCTACGAGTTACCATAACTCGTCGGCTATTCACAGCTACTCGAGCTCTCCAACTCTGCGAGCCCCCGTGCTCCACTCTCCACCCTCGACTTGATTTCATCAAGTCTTCGAGTCATCACAACCTGCAGAAGTACCCACAATTACTGAAGCTCCAGTTCGAGTTCTCAACTCGCCTTCAGAAGACTAAAGCAGGCTTCACAAAGCCACGACTACGTCACTAGTCATTCTTTACTCAAAGCAAGACCAACGCAATCATCGGATAACAACTCAAGATTGCATTCTTTGCATCAAATAATTTCCAAAGTTACATACGACTACTCAAATAGAATCAGGGTACTCAAAATACAATACAACGACTATAAGCAACTGCCTACTGGCAGTCTGCACATGAGCCCTAGGCTTTTACTATATCACAAGGATACACAGGCCTAGCGACTACTAGAACACCAAGGTGTAAGCAGTATCAAAGGGAAGGACCCACACGCAAGGAAGCTGCGCAGTACGCAGCCATATCCTGGTCCTCCTCCCCAACAACACCAAGAACTCCTTCACCGCCGCTCCCTCGACAGCGGCAACAATGAATCCCTGACACAGCATAAGGGAGAAAAGAATCAAGACTGCTCCCTTGCTAGCTTTAGTGTGCCATTCCACACTGCATGCCACACCTCCACCTCTGATTAGAGAGCCGAATAAAGACCGCAACACTTATCACCCATCACTTGCGAGTTCCAACACGGACTTAGCTAGATCACGAACTGCAAGATGAGGCACGCGGCAAACCCTCCTACAAGGATTCTTCTAGCATCGCGGCTATCCCTACGAGTGCAAGAGTATATGGAGGGAAGGTGGCTCTAATCTACGAGGAATCTTCTAGCACCGGGGCACTCTTTGAAAGCTTTCTACAATCAAACAACAACAACCTAAATCAATCCATTGCTACATCGAAGAAGCATGACCTTGGTAGAGCCTCCAGGGGCCTATTTATAGCCAAGCGCCACAACCACCACCTACTCAGAAATTACTGATCGCTCGTGATGATCAGCCTGAAACACTGACAAGGGTCAGCAAGGCGCTCTCTGACTCCACTCCACGTGAAGGCATTCGACCACAGCAGACAAAAGTGAACAGTTCGCCCATGAACCCCTTTCAAAACACAAAGAAAGGTCAAGAGTACTTTCAACAGCAACACCAATAACTGACGACCGCAACAGATACTACGACTACTTGATTAACTCGGACTTGTTCCTCCTGACTACAAAGATTAACCAAGACAAAAGATCATTGATCACAGTTCAGACTTCAAATAAAATTCATAAAAATTGTCTTGAGTACTCCCACAAAGTACTCGGCAAGTTACAACTCGAAAATACAACAAAGACTAAGGCTCTTCTAAAGATACAAACTCAGACATCTTCGAAGCGATTGGCTGAGCCTCCTCAAGATATTGCACATTAGCATCCTCTGTGCAGTTCCAAGCAACTCCGTCACCAGCCGCCGTCAAATCTGCCCTCGGGTAATACAACTTGACCACTGCAAGGACTTGTTTGCAAACAGCCTTACAAAGGCCAGCAACTTTACCCGAAGCAATCTTCAGCTGCTCGACTAGTGAGCGAGGCCCAGCATCATCTTCAAGCGGAGCGATGGCATTGACAACCTCCTGCGCAGCATTGGTCAATTCTTGGAGCTCGCCTTGCAGCCTCTCTATGGTTCTACCGTGGTCCCTACAAGCCACCATTGCCATAGCAAGCATAACTCCGTTTTGATTCTTTCTATTCCTCTCATGCTCACACATAGCTTGAGCCTTAGCCAACGATGCCTGGAGACGGTCAGCCTCATCAGCTACCCGGTCATGAGCATTTCTCCAATCAAGAAGTTGACTACTTGTAGAAGCCTCTTTTCTTTTGAGCTCTGCGCCAAAGTATGATAGATCAGAACCTACGACTATAGCCAAACATACTAAAAAATATCGAGTACTTACCTTGATATTTCTTGTTTAAAGATTTATAGCGATTCTCCAATCGCTCTTGAAGAACTTCATGGTCACTCCGCTCTACTGCAAAAGACTTTGCAGCCTCCTCATGAACTCTCAAGGACTCTGTAAGTCGGCTACATTCCTGCTCTAGTTGCACCACTCATTGCACAGTGTCATTTCGCTCCTGGAGGGCCCAAGTATTTCTTTGGGCTCTGTCATACAGGTTCTGCAAGCAACTCAAAAGCAAGTTGTCAAGATTTGTCAAAACACAATCAATCAAAAGATAATAAAGTTCACACACCTCAAAGCTCTAGATAGCTGTTTGAAACTCTAACTCCGACGGTAGCTCGAGTACCGGACCCTCGGTATTCTTAGCAATTTGAGGCTCCAAATTTTCACACAAAACAGCCCCTGACAACAAAACTCATGGGTCATTACAAGATACAAAAGACATCCACCTCAAAGCATCTATACTCCAGCAACATACCCGGAGCACTGACTTCACCCACTCTAGTCGCTTCAACTAAAGCCAAGGTGCCACCAACAGTCGTTGAAGATGGCACACCCCCAGAACTCGGGGGAACTGTTGGGCTCTCCACTGAGCGGATAACTTCTTGAAGCATGGAGATAGTGGCACCAAGACGACTTGGGTCTTCAACCTCAGGTGCATCATCCATCGATAAATCAACTAAGGGACCAGAGAGTGTAGTCGGAAGACTAGCGTCCACTCTTGTGTCCACGGGAATGGTATCCTCAACATCCCTGGGCCAAAGCACAAGGTCATCACCCGCTTTTCGGAAAAGTTCAAATATACAATCAAAAGAAAGATCACATAAAAACTCACTGAGATATCGTGGTGGCAATCGCACACGTTTCTTCTCAGCAATTGCCGGCTGAGTACTCGGCACCACAGGAGCCGTCGGAGGTACGACCTCTAGTCTTTCGCCGAGTCCTGAAAAATAAGAGATGAGACTACGTACGTACAGACTACCAAAATAATCAGAGTACTCACCACTGGTAATAACATCGGACAACAAGGCACCAGCAGCAACCACCGGTGTCTTCACGACATCTGCCACTTCAGAAGACGTAACCCCGGTAACCTGCTCGGGGGCTACAAACTCAGGGGCTACCGATGTCGAGGCTGCCCGCTCGAAGGCTGCTTTTTTCGAGTCCAAAAGTGGCACCCCCACAGGCAACTCTTCAACAGTTGCGACACTGACAACGGCGTCCTTGGCAATCACGACCACCTCACCAAAAGTAGCCTCATCACCGCCCGTGGTCAAGTGGTCGGCCTTCACAACCGACTAAAATCATCAACATCCCGCAAAGAAACAATTTTTCAAAAGATAATGACTACGTACCTTGGTACTTTGCGACCTCTCAGGGGTCAAACTTGACGAAGAAATAGGCTGCACAACAGCTTTCTTTCGAACTACTCGCCTTTTCTTAGCAGGAGGAGAAGGCTCATCATCAGTGTCAACCACGGGAATCTCCCCGCCCTCAGGTTGCGGCAAGAAGCCGAAAAGCACTCGTGGCTACAAACAAACAATTGTTACTCGAAGGTATTACTATACCTCGAGATACACAAGTCAAGCATAGGAATATACCTCTGTTGGTCCATACCAACTATCAAACTGATGAAGAACTCCTGGAAGCACTAGTACCCCTTGATAGTTCTTAAAAAACTTCCCCAACAACGCCTCCACATCAACATCAGATATGTCGTCAGGGGACATCCGTGATGGGTCATCAAAACTCAAGTACTCCAAGCCTGAGCGAGCTCATTGCTGCAAAGGCTGAACCCTCCGCTTAAGAAAACTGGCGTTCACATTGATGCTAGTCAAGCCCAACGACTTCAACTCGGCAATTTGAGTCAGTAGATCAACAATTTTAGGAGTGTCCTCGGGCTCGCTCACCCAATTATCCGCATGCTTCGGAGCGTGACCGGTGACCACTGGCAAGACAGGATCATGATTCTCATCATAAAACCATCTTTTGTTCCAGTCGCCATGAGAGTCAGGCAAGTCATACTCAAGATAAGCACTTGAGTTCCTCAGCTGAAACCCAACCCCTCCAAAAACTTCCGTCCTAGTTGCACTGGGCTGCAGCTTATAGCGAAACAACTTCCTAAAAAGATTAAGACTAGGAGGGACACCCAGGTACACTTCACACAAGTGTACAAAGATAGCCATATGGAGCACGCCATTAGGATTCAAGTGAACTAACTTAAGATTGTAGTACCCGAGAATACCTCTGAAGAAGTCGGAGGTGGGCACTGTTAGTCCTCTCTCAACGAAATGTGCAAGCATGACTGTCTCTTTCGGGTTCTCCTCAAATTGCCACGCATTGCCAAAAGCAGGCCTCCACTCGAGTTTAAGCTTTGATTGAAGAAGCTTAGCATCAACCAAAGCCTGGACCGTTGGTTCCTTCATCGTAGAGTGCTGCCAGGTGATCCCAGGTGGCGACGGCGCAGTCTGGTTTGTCGGGCCACACTTCGGCACCGGTAGCACGAGCGCTTTGCCTTTCTTGGATTTAGATCTCACCTTACTGGCGGCCGTGGCTTGTCCTTGGACTTTCTCCGGTTTCTTCCCCATCTTCTTGACGCGCATCAGTCAGTCTCGAGAAAGGTGGAGGAAAGGATCGGTAGTAGATCTCACTCAAGGGTAAGGAAAAGCAACAATGGCGGCGATGGCACAGGGCAGAGCAGCGGCTCAAGATGAACAGGCAAGAGGCGTAGAAAACAGATCTGCTAAAAAAGCAATGTACCCCTAATTACCATTAGGCCCGCCCTGTTATATCTCCATCACCTTCGGATTCCAAGCGTCAATCAAGCAACGGCCAGATATAAATCAGATTTACCACCATAATTTCCAACGGATACTCTGACTAAAGGTTTGACCACTTCATCGACTACAAATAATCGCCTAAATGCTCGGGGGCTCTGGATACCGTACCCGCTGGATAAAGTTTTCTTTTTTCTAGAGACTACTAAAGATAGAGTAAAGTAGCAGGATTGACCCTCATGCTAATTCTTCGATTCAACCTAAGACTCGGGGGCTACTCCATATGGAGTGCGATTGTCATCGCACTACTATATAAAAAAGTCTCAAGGAAAAGGTTACTCGAGCGAGGATGCTGAGAGTACCTTCCAGTCGAACGACAACACCAGTACTCGAAGGATCAGCCACATCTACAAAAGCACCAAGGAGAACTCAGGCGACGCCCTCAAGTACCGGAGCTTTCCTCTCGACTACAAAGTACTCGGGGGCTTGTCGGGCATACATCCCCGGGTCCACGAGTAGGCCTTGTACGGCCCACTCAGGGACGTACTCGGATGAAATCAAGATATGGAAGGCTACACCACAGGGTAACGTAGCCTCCACAGACCCCTGAAGACTAGTTGGAATAGACAAGGAAAACTACTCTACCGACTAGGAGTAGGAATTTGTAACCATATCCGACTAGGACTCCACCCTGTAACCCTGCTCCCCTGACTATATAAGGGCGGGCAGGGACCCCCTCAAAACAGAGGCTAAGAAGTTCAATACAATCAACACATAAAAGGATGTAAGGTATTACGCGATCTAGCGGCCCGAACCTGTCTAAATCGTGTTCCTTGCGTCACCATCGGCTCCTTAATTCTTGACAACACCCACCGTACAAAAGACCACCTAGGGTACCCCCCAGGCGGGTTGCCGGTCTAAAACATCGACAACGAGGGCTGAGGCAAGTGGCGCCACGTGGAGGAAATGTCCCTTGATGTCACATAGAGGGGGAGTGAGTAGGCATTACCAAATATTTAAGCAAAAGTAGCCCGATTACAACACAGAATAGGCTCACTTAGATTAGTGCGAATTTCAGTTGACTCGGTTCTGCTATGACTAAACTTAATTAAATGCAAAATGTAGCCAATGAAATTGAGATCTACTCCCTCTGTCCCAAATTACTATTCATTTTGGCTTTTCTAGGTACATAGCTTTTGATATGCACCTAGATATATACTATGTCTAAATACATAGCAAGGTGCATGTATGTAGAAAAGCCAAAACGAACAATATTGGGACGGAGGGAGTATGAGTTACCACAGCCTTGGGGAGTTATATATTTGTAGATTCATGGAACACCTCTACTCAAATCAGTCTCAACAAAAACATCTGGGTTTTTTTTTGTGTTAGAGTGGGCTGCCAAAAGAAGGGTGAGAGGGTATAATACCCAACCCGAAAACCTACCTGTTATGGAGCTGTGTGATGAAATCAGATTTAATATCTGTATAGGAACAAGGTTCCCTACCATGCAGTGGGCCCAGGGAATCAACGTGGCGTCAGCTAACGCTTGGTTTGCACATGTGGCGTACATGTTTGAAGGGCAAGCGTGGACCTCGCGGACAACTTACATTTAGGGGCTCTGCCCTAGGTCGACCAATCTTCAGGGAGTCCTATTCATCGAGCCGCAACACCGTGGGATCCATGCATAGGCCCTGTGGAGCATGCAATAGCCGCTCCATCACCCCAAGCCCTCCTCTAGCTTGGCGACAGGAATGGGCTTGGGCGCATAGGGTGCTTTTGGTTGGAGAGAGAGGTAGGATGGGATGGTTCCATCCCAAATTTTAAGGACGGAACGATTCCATTCCTATGCATGGCTCAAGGGATGGAATGGCTCCATTTCTGTATTTGGTTGAAGGAATGGAGATGGGAGAGTTCCACAATCAAATAAATATCTCATCTTCCTCCTCCGCTTGCCATCGCCGATGACCTGCAGCCCAGCTCCTCTTCTTGTCGACTTCGACTGCCCCACAATAAAAGAATCATCTATGCATATGGATCAAATCTCACCTAGCAAGTAATTGATCAAAGAAACAAACAATTGATAAAACATTGATCAAAAAACAAGATGATGGGTCAAACCACAACTAGCCATCGATCAAAGAAGAAGGTGATGGTGCCTAGTTCTTATTGTTTCCTCATCTTATCTCTTTAGTCTTATCTCCATCTCACCTGCCAATAGGGGCCTAATGCGTCACTGGTACTCGCCCTTGACCCATGGGATCCTGGCATGCGACCCTCTGCTAGGAGTTGTAGGGAGCATAGGGTGACGTGAGGAGCAGAGATCCACGCCCTTCACATCCAGGTGCAACGAGATTCATCTTGGTGTGGGGAGGACGGGGAGGAACTGCTATCATCTAAGCCTGCGATCTACTGTGGCTTCATGTTCGGCAGAAGCTATGGTAGCGCTGGTGGAGCAAAGGATTACTGTAGCAAAGGGGAGGTACTAGGCGTAGGGATTAGAGGGTGGCTGCGGCAGGGATTAAAGGGTGGCTTTGGCAGAGACGAGTAGATGGCAGCATGTCATAGAGTGCGAGGAGTGGTAGCTTTGGGTCTAACTGGAGCTACGATGGTGTTGGGTGAGCAGAGGGCGGATGCACCACTTGCCGAGCAAGACGACTACGGAGGAGATAGGTGATGGGGTGGAGCAAACCAGAAGAGAGACTGTGCGTGTGGGATGAGTGCGTTCAGATGATTTTGGGGGACGCGGTCGTCCTGAATCTTAGGGAATATTCCCCATTGAGGCATGAGTCCATCCCAGTTGTTCTCTAACCCAAAGTGGATTGGCTCAAGACAAAGGTATAAAATGAAGGGCATTTCCTTTTGCCAGTCTCAGTGATTAGTGGAGAAAAGAACGGATTAATAAGATAGAATGACATACTATTAAGAGGGTTCTAGATCATAGAACTAAAAATGGGACCGAAGATAACCTAATTTGGACTCTAAAACATATGGCCCTTTTACCGAGCCCTGCTTGTGCTAAAAATGGAGCCACAAACAATCCAGCTTGGAGAGGCAGATAGTCCATCAATACTAATTTTGGGGTTGGATAGAAATGTGTTAGTTTTGTGTCAACAATAGAAAATGATCTGCGGACGGTCTGGGCTCTGTAGTGCGAACATTATGTCGTTGACTTAGCGTTTGATGTTAAGACGCATTTATTAAGAATATAGCCATTAGTTTTGAATGGTAGACTATACGGGCTTGTAAGTGTGTGACAGATAGTCAAAAATAGAGAATCCTGAGCTATTTGAATCTAATGGCCAGTTATGGAGGTATGGCCTATACATACTCGGTTCCCGAGTGACTTGGAGAGATGTTGGCTTCCCAGTTGAGTATTCTTGAGATAGAGCGATCCCCATGCTTTTTTGCATGTGTTGCCCAAAGAAAGGGGGGGAGAGGCAAGACTCGAGTGCATTCGCGTAAGAGATTGAGCTTTAGGCACTTGGTGCAAGGTCAATGATGTCTTGACTTGTTACTCTTGGTATTTTCCGACACTAAGATGACATGGTGCTGCTGTGATCCAGTGATCTTCTCATGAAAAGGTCGTGAGAAGTTCTGGTGTGCTTGTAGGAGGCTTTGTGGTCACCTCATCGAAGTGGTGAAGAGTAACCCTAGTGTAATCGATGTGTGCAGCATTTTTTTGATCCAAGCCAGCTCAAGATCAAGCGATACCTTATTGGAACATTGATTCCACCTTAACATGGATTAGGGTGATCGGCAAGTCACCCAAACCATGGTCTAAAAATTTGGTATGTCCATTATGGTTTGTCTACTTTAATTTTTGCATTTACTTTTAAGAAATTTATTTTCCTAGAACTTAATTGCTTGATTTTCACCCTTGGATGGCAAACCTTGATCTAGGCTTAGGGTGTTGGTATACATGATTGAGATATTGAGTCTTGGGGGTGTAGTCATATTTTAGCTGATCGTTTTAATTTCACATCTTTATCAGTTAAGTTTGCTAAACCCCTTTTATTGACCTCCTCAATCCTACACTAGTTAGAAACTCATAACCCATAGCGTGTGCTAAACGCTGGTGAAAGGTTGTTGGTGAAAGGTCTCTCCAACGAAGACCTGTGAACCCTCTTGCTTTCCGAGGCAAAAGGCAAGAATATCTAGAAATGACATAGGGTATTACACCTTTGAGTGGTCTGATCCTATCTAATCGCTTGTCTTCCATGTTCGTCTATCTCTGTGGATTCACTCAAAGGATTTCCCTGATTGAATCTCAAAGTGTGGAGATAGGCCTTGGGTGTGGGAGGCGTGAGCATCTCTGAGTTGATTTAAGACCTTTTCTTCAAAAAGGATCTCATACGTACTCCAATAGTTATTAAAATTTACGTTTCATGCTCGAGGATGAGCATCATTCAATCATGGTGTAGCGAACATGGCCCCCTTAGGTCATAGTTTGTGATTCAGGTGATTGGGTGACAACATAATCATTGGAACTAATGGTTTGTCAAGCATGTGCCTTGTAGGTTTTCTAGGTCCCAATTATGCAAACCAAACCATGACAAGGTCCAAATCATGGTATTCAAGTATTCAAACTATGGTATTCTTGATATCCAAATCATGATATTCAAGTATCCAAGCTATCGTATTCAAGTGACCAAGCCATAGTATCTAGGATTATTCTATGGTATTCAAGCATCCAAATGATAGAGAAAATCCAGAGATCTAGGATTATTCGGTGTGCAAATGGCGGTATTCAACTCAGAAAATTAAGTACCATCGGATGTTCCGATGGTCCATCAAAGCAAGCGTTGGACTAACCATCGGAGCAATTGGTACAACGGGAAAATCAAGGAAAAAGTTCAAGTGCATTGGATGATCCGACGGCCTGTATTTACATGCGTCGGAGCAATTCACAGAGAAGACGAAGACAACCCTAGGGCACCGGATGATCCGATGGTCAGAAGTTGGAGGCGTCGAACGAAGCATATTTACTTTGCAAAGTTCCAGAGAGGTTTTGGCTAGAAGTCCTTCAGCACCAGATGTTCCGACGGTACCATCAGATGAAGCGTCAGATGAATTTCTGATGTGTAAGTGAAGAACTTGGGCGCGGGGAGGCCAACGGCTAGTTGCACTAGATGTTCCGATGGAACATCCGATGGTACACTTTAACGAGCCATTGGAGCAATGGCTCTTTGATGCCTTGGGCTATTTATACCCCCCTCCACTCGCCCATTTGATGTTGATGGAGTGTGCAGGATTCCATTGGAGATCAAGATGTTGGAGGTATGCCCTAGAGGCAATCATAGAGATGATTATATTCCATTTGTATCCATGATTTATATATTATGTTCATTGAATATCCATTAAAGGCTACTTGAATTGATTTGCAATTATGTGAATTGTATGTGAGACTCTTTACTTGTATGGTTATTCTAAAGTTGTCCCTAGTCGGAGTTCATGTGAGGACACACATGAATATTAGACTAGCACATGTATTAGTTGATGACTATGTTTCACAAGTCATGGACATGGAGATGTTGAACTAATAATGTGGACACATGTGGAGACATGTCCTAGGACTGACCCAACACGAGAAGTAGTTCTCTCTTTGAACAACATATACGCTTTGTCCTTAGACCTGAGATTGTCGCATGTATTCTAGATGTGGATCGACCTACTTAGGGGCTATCAAACGCTACGCCGTAACAGGGTAGTTATAAAGGTAGCTTTCGGGTTTGTCAAGAAGCATGCTATGAGACATGGTCAATCAAGATGGGATTTGCCCCTCTCTGATTGAGAGTGATATCTCTGGGCCCCTCGAGTGATCGGATCCGAAAATGCATGGCCATGCTACGTACGGTTAAGAGTTAACCTACAAAGGGATTCCGAATCACAGGATCGAGAAAGAGCGGTCGGCTTGAAGCTAGACCAAATATCGTGAGGCAAAGGGAATAGCATGTATATTATGTTGTGATGGTTCGTCTGATATGATCTTCGTGTGCGTATAGGAGTTGACACGTCTTGCTAGAGGCCGCTACCGACTATTGGGCCGAGTAGGAGTACTCGGGCCATGTCTATACGTATCCGAACCCATAGGGTCACACACTTAAGGGGCTGGAAGCCCAATTCGGATCTGATCCGAGTTGGATTAGGTTTAGAAGTACTAATGGGCCTCGGATCCAGAGGCCCGTCAGGAACCTCTATAAATAGAGGGGTGGGGGCGCCCTAGGGTTTACACCTTTTTGGCAAAACACACCTGCCGTGCCTCCCACGCCCTCGCCTGTTGCAACTCGTGGATCTAGCAGTCCGGCTTGCGACGCTTCCTCCCTACACGTGTGGATACCTTGGAGGTGTTGCGCCTGCAGCACTTGACGAGCCGCCGACGAGCCGCGGTACCGGAGGCGATCTTGCTGCACGTGGACGAGCTGCTGAGGAGCTGCTGGATGTGATCGACTACGTACGACTACGTTGATCGACTACGTATGACTACGTGATCGTCTTCACTGCATCGACGCATATTGATAGAGTCGCAGTGCCCGATCTTTCGGTGAGTGGAGATAAATTCGACTTGGTGGAAGTAGACCCTCACGATCCGACTACGACGAGCGAACCCGAAGCGCCAATGCAATCGCTGAACCAACTCCCGATGGTTACCAACCTCGCCGGTGCGAGATCAGCCTGATCACGAAGATCGATTCCTGTCCGCAATCGAAGAACGAACAAGAAAGAGAGGCGAGCAATCTAAATATCACTCGAAGGTGGAGTTCTGAATCACAAGGACAGCGCGTATTTGCGCGTGTTCAAGAGTAGCTAAAGCTAGATGTAAAACAAAACTCAAGTCGTAAACAAAAAGGACTCGGACTAAATAAAGGGGGCGCAGCCCCTGGAGTCCGAAGGGGTCACGGCGCCCAACCCTAGGCGCCCCACCTGGGCTGCCCTGTTGGGCCATCTTCTTATTCCGATGGGCCTTCGTTCCTTAACAGCATGATGAAGTTTAATTCTCTCGCACGGGCTCGAGTGATTGGCCCAACTGGATGAGCAACTGTAGGCGCCTGAGGTGGAGGAGCAACTGGAGGTGCCTGAGGTGCTGCTGGTGTAGATGTACTCGTGGTGTCCTCATCATCCTCCCCTTCTTGAACTGAAGTCGTCCTCGACGGCAACCCCTCATCTTCGCCCACATACGGTTTCAAATCTGCAACATTAAAACTCGTGGAAACACCAAACTCCGCAGGCAGGTCAAGGATATAAGCATTATCATTAATCTTGGTTAGCACTTTAAAAGGACCAGCAGCACGTGGCATCAATTTAGAACGACGTAAGGTAGGAAAACGATCCTTCCTCAAATGCAACCAAACCAGATCACCCGGTGCAAAAGTAACATGTTTTCTCCCTTTACTACCCGCAACCTGATATTTAGCATTAGCAGCAGCAATGTTTTGTTGAGTTTGCTCATGCAAGCTAATCATTTGATCAACATGTGCAGCGGCATCTATGTGTGGGGTGTCCTCGGCATCAAGTGCAAACAAATCAATAGGCGCCCGAGGAATATAACCATAAACAACTTGAAAAGGACACATCTTTGTAGAAGAATGCGTTGCATGATTATAAGCAAACTCAACATGAGGCAAGCAATCTTCCCAACGTTTCAAGTGTTTATCTAAAACAGCCCTAAGCATAGTGGACAAGGTTCGATTAACCACCTCAGTTTGTCCATCAGTCTGAGGGTGACAAGTGGTGCTAAATAGCAATTTAGTTCCCATTTTATTCCATAGTGATCTCCAAAAATGACTGAGAAACTTAGCATCACGATCAGAGACTATTGTATTTGGAATACCATGCAAACGAATAATCTCGCGAAAGAACAATTCAGCAACATTGCTAGCATCATCAGTCTTATGACAAGGTATAAAATGAGCCATTTTGGAGAAACGATCAACAACCACAAAAATACTGTCCCTCCCCTTCTTAGTTCTAGGCAATCCCAAAACAAAGTCCATAGAAATATCAAGCCAAGGGGAAGTAGGAACAGGCAAAGGCATGTACAAACCATGGTTGTTTAATCGTGACTTAGCTTTCTGGCAAGTAGTGCAGCGGGCAACAAGGCGCTCAACATCAGCGCGCATCCGGGGCCAAAAGAAGTGGGCAGCCAGCACTTCATGCGTCTTGTAGACGCCAAAGTGCCCCATGAGACCGCCTCCATGCGCTTCCTGTAACAACAAACGACGAACCGAGCTAGCTGGAACACACAGCTTGTGAGCGCGAAACAGGAACCCGTCCTGTATGTGAAATTTGCCCCATGGTTTGCCATGAATACAGTGGGCGAAAGCATCTTTAAAATCAGCATCATCCACATATTGATCCTTCACAGTTTGCAAGCCAAAGATTTTAAAATCTAACTGTGACAGCATGGTATAGCGACGAGACAAAGCATCAGCAATGACATTTTCCTTCCCGCTCTTGTGTTTAATAATGTAAGGGAAAGACTCAATGAATTCTACCCATTTAGCATGACGACGGTTCAGGTTTGTTTGGGTACGAATATGTTTTAAAGCCTCATGATCAGAATGAATTATAAACTCGCGATGCCAAAGGTAGTGCTGCCAAGTATGCAAAGTGCGCACTAAAGCATAAAGTTCCTTATCATAAGTAGAATAATTCAAGCTAGCACCACTTAATTTCTCACTAAAGTAAGCAACCGGTTTTCCTTCTTGTAACAAAACAGCACCTAGCCCAATACCGCTAGCATCGCATTGAAGCTCAAACACTTTAGTAAAATCAGGCAACTGCAAGAGAGGAGCATTGGTTAACTTATCTTTCAAGGTGCTGAACGCAACCTCTTGCGAATCACTCCAAGCAAAGGGAACATCCTTCTTTGTAAGCTCATGTAGAGGCGCTGCAATGGAGCTAAAATCACGAACAAACCGGCGGTAGAAACCTGCAAGGCCAAGAAAGCTTCGAATTTGTGTGACCGTCGTCGGTGTAGGCCACTCCCGAATGGCATCAATCTTGCTGCTATCCACCTCAATGCCCTGTGGAGTAACAACATAGCCAAGAAACGAAACACGTTGTGTGCAAAACATGCATTTTTCGAGGTTAGCAAATAAATGGGCCGCACGCAATGCATCAAAAACAGCACGCAAATGTTCTAAATGCTCTTCCATAGACTTGCTGTAAATGAGGATATCATCAAAATAGACAACTACAAACAATCCTATGAAGGGCCTCAGAACTTCATTCATCAAACGCATAAATGTGCTGGGAGCATTTGTCAAACCAAACGGCATAACCAACCATTCATATAACCCAAATTTCGTTTTAAAAGCCGTTTTCCATTCATCACCTAATTTCATGCGAATCTGATGGTAGCCACTACGCAAATCAATCTTAGTGAAAATAATGGCACCACTAAGCTCATCTAGCATATCATCAAGGCGTGGTATAGGGTATCGGTAGCGAATGGTAATGTTATTAATAGCACGACAGTCTACACACATACGCCATGAGCCATCTTTCTTTGGAACAAGTAACACAGGAACGGAGCAAGGGCTAAGAGACTCACGAATATAACCCTTGTCAAGCAACGCCTGTACCTGGCGCTGGATTTCCTTCGTCTCATCCGGATTTGTACGGTACGGTGCGCGGTTCGGAAGCTGTGCGCCGGGAATGAGGTCGATCTGGTGCTCAATGCCACGAAGTGGTGGAAGTCCCGGTGGCAAATCTTTTGGAAAGACATCAGCGTACTCCTGCAAAATGTTAGCAACCGCAGGGGGAATATCCAAAGATGGTGCATCATCAAGTGAAACGAGCACACTAGAGCATATAAGGACATAGCATGGCAAAGGAGCATCGCGTAACTCATCAAAATCAGCACGTGTGGCAAGCAAAACAGGAGCATTCAACTTAATTTCAGAATTAAGAGATGTCGATGGTTCAAGTTGTTTAGCAGTTTTCGCAGCTCTAGCAAGATCATCTTTAAGAATTTGTTCAGGTGTCATTGGATGTATAATTATTTTCTGACCCTTAAACATGAAAGAATAGTGATTTGAACGACCATGATGCAAGCTATCAGTATCATATTGCCAAGGTCGCCCAAGTAACAGAGAGCATGCTTCCATGGGAATAACATCACAATCGACAAAATCAGAATAAGCACCCATGGAGAAAGGAACACGGACTGATCGAGTAATTCTAATTTTCCCACCATCATTAAGCCATTGAATGTGATATGGATGTGGATGCTTACGAGTGGGTAAAGACAACTTTTCAACCAGCGTGGTACTCGCCAAATTGTTGCAGCTGCCGCTGTCGATGATGATGCGAATCGACCGCTCCTGCACAACGCCCTTGGTATGGAAAAGAGTGTGTCGCTGATTCTTCTCGGACGGTGCGACCTGTGTACTAAGAACACGCTGCACAACAAGACTTTCATACCTATCGGCGTCACCCGGGTTGACATGTACCTCCATAGCTGCATGGTCAGTGGCAAGCATCGCATGTCGAGTATCTTCAGAATCACTAGCGGAAGAGTACTCACCATCATCACGAAGAAGCAAAGTGCGCTTGTTCGGACAGTCCCGAATCACATGGCCAAATCCTTTGCAACGATGACACTGAATATCCCGTGTACGGCCTGTGGGAGGGGCGGCGCCAGTGGAAGGGGCAGCGCTTGCAGGTTTGGCCG
Organism: Setaria italica; assembly: GCF_000263155.2. NCBI lineage: Eukaryota > Viridiplantae > Streptophyta > Magnoliopsida > Poales > Poaceae > Setaria > Setaria italica. Next base: position 24,934,227 of record NC_028453.1, on the reverse strand, counting down.
TTCGCTCGCGCAGTGTAGTGGTGGGCGTGGGTGGCGTAGGGAGAGCGGGTGCGGAGTTGGATGTCGAGCTTCTTCCTGCAAAAGAGTTAGAATATGTCTTCGAGCGGCGTCCCTGCACTTCACGTTCAGCTTTGCAAGCATATTCAAATAATGTTGTCATATCTGTGTAGTCCTTATAATCAAGTATATCCTGAATTTCGCGGTTCAAACCACCACGAAAACGTGCCATAGCAGCATCGGTTTCCTCCAATAACCCACAACGAATCATGCCTATTTGTAATTCCTGGAAATATTCCTCAACAGATTTGGAACCTTGCTGAAAACGTTGCATTTTATTAAGCAAATCGCGAGCATAATAAGAAGGCACAAATCTGTGGCGCATAGCAGTTTTTAATTGCTCCCAAGTGGTTGGAATGGTATTGGGATGTTTGTGTTTATATTCACGTCACCAAATTAAAGCAAAATCAGTAAATTCACTAATAGCAGCTTTAACTTGAGAATTAGCAAGAATATCATGGCATGAAAATTTCTGTTCAACTTCTAATTCCCAATCAAGATATGCAGCAGGATCATATTTGCCATTAAAAGGTGGGATTTTAAATTTAATCTTGGAAAAGGAATCATTACCACCGGAACGGCGTGGCACGCGGCGGGCACGGCCTCGGCGGTCGCCATCGTCCTGGTCCGAGTCACCACCATAACCCTGCTGCAACTCTGCGACTGTAGTGTGCAATGCATCGAGTCTTGCCACAACTGAGTCGAGTGTGGCCTTAGCGGCCGTCTGTGCAAGGTCGAGCTGATCACACCGCTCGGTCGTCGAGGATATCGTCGAGTCCAGCCGTTCATGAATCGTCTGAATGTCGGTGACAAGCCCTTCAACTTGCGCCCGTATGCCCTGCAGCTGGTTAGCCCCCGCGTCGACATCATCTGCCATGGTTAGCGCAAAGACAAGAACACAAGCGACGACAAAATAGGGGTGTAACAGCTCACAAGGCGCTCACACTAGTGCTGTTATCAAATTCTTATCCGTTCTTACCACGCACACAGGGGCGAACTGCAACCAACCGGTGGAACTCACGAAAGATTGGAGGAGCGATTGCCTGGAGAAACAAAATATGCTCGTCGTAGAACTATGTGGAGTTCTGGGAAGGCTGCACTCAAATGAAGGATTAGCACAATCAAACAATAATGCAAAGTTGAAAGAGAGTGCCAAACACGTAACAAGAGTTGCTGGTAACAAGGAAAAATCGAAAGAACAGAGGCAAGGTAGAGAGGGCGCACCTCTTTTTTTTTTATTTCTGTTTTTTTTTTCACAGAGGGTGCCCCAAAACTGATAATATGAACACAGAGGATCTCAAATATCAAATTGCGGCACACACTTTTTCCGAAAGTACAGGGGTATTCCGGTAAAAAAAAGAATAATACGTAACAAGAGTTGCGGCACACACTTTTTCTCTCTCTCTCTCTAGAGTAAGGCGGACCTCAGAATAATAAAGGACCAAGTGGGGAAGGGGGGAATTAACACCAGAGAGTCGTGACCCAGGAGGAGTCACGGCGCGCGCAAAGGGAGGTTCCCCAGGAGGAGTCACGGCGCGCGCAAAGGGAGGTTCCACCGAAACAAATCCGAATCACCTTTCTTCTCCCTGTTGGATTCTTCTTCGTCTTTTTTTTTTTTGCTTCTTTCCTTTTTTTTTTGCACTTTCCTTTTTTTTTGATTGCTTTCGATCTTTTTTTTTTTTGACAGGGGAGGGGCGATCGGAGTAGTGGGATGGCGCGGCGCGGTTGTCGCGGGGGGAGGTGCGGTGGGCGCGGCTGGTAGGGTTGGCGAGCAGCGGAACGGCGGCGGCGGCGAAAACTAGGGTTAGATGAAAAATGAGAAACAAAAGATTAAACACAAGTAACCAGCAACAATTGAACGAGTAGGCACACAAATTCAACAAAGACACTTATTGAAAGAATGTGCGAGGCTAAACGGTTGCTGGGACAAAGGATCTAACCTGAAAAAATTTGTTTTGGTTTTTGTGGACTGTAGGAAGGGAAAACACTCGGTAAAACTCACCGATCAACCTGGAAAGCTGATACCACTTGATAGAGTCGCAGTGCCCGATCTTTCGGTGAGTGGAGATAAATTCGACTTGGTGGAAGTAGACCCTCACGATCCGACTACGACGAGCGAACCCGAAGCGCCAATGCAATCGCTGAACCAACTCCCGATGGTTACCAACCTCGCCGGTGCGAGATCAGCCTGATCACGAAGATCGATTCCTGTCCGCAATCGAAGAACGAACAAGAAAGAGAGGCGAGCAATCTAAATATCACTCGAAGGTGGAGTTCTGAATCACAAGGACAGCGCGTATTTGCGCGTGTTCAAGAGTAGCTAAAGCTAGATGTAAAACAAAACTCAAGTCGTAAACAAAAAGGACTCGGACTAAATAAAGGGGGCGCAGCCCCTGGAGTCCGAAGGGGTCACGACGCCCAACCCTAGGCGCCCCACCTGGGCTGCCCTGTTGGGCCATCTTCTTATTCCGATGGGCCTTCGTTCCTTAACAGCATGATGAAGTTTAATTCTCTCGCACGGGCTCGAGTGATTGGCCCAACTGGATGAGCAACTGTAGGCGCCTGAGGTGGAGGAGCAACTGGAGGCGCCTGAGGTGCTGCTGGTGTAGATGTACTCGTGGTGTCCTCATCACATATCTACATCTTCCGCACCAGTAGTGCGTCGAGTGGTAATCCCGTGATCCTTATACGACAGTTCTTCCTGGTTATACGCGGTAGAAATTTTGATTTGCGCTAGTGTAGCCTACCTCGTATCCCAACACAAGACTCATCAAGAACACATTCAAGCCACCAAAATTGCTTAAGTGGTTATTCTAAGGCTTAGCACAAGCTTAATAGAGTGATTAGTGCTAGGATAGGTCTAGAGAAAGGGAGAGTGCAATGTGTGCCTACCCTATGATCGGTTCTAGGAGTGAATCATAGTTGTACAAGGTGTACCAGTGCCTTGGAGCCTAGTGGCTCGCTAGCAAGTCTTTGACCCTCCGGCTTGGTGTGGAGCGGCATCGACGACCGTGTGCAAGGGACGTGGAGACCCCCTCCTCGTGGAGAAGCTCCTTAGTGGAGACGGCATCAAGGTGACCGGGGAACTTGACGTGAGCCTTAGTGGCCGAGCCTTTGTGGCAAGTCAAGGGCTGTCCCGGAAGAGACTTGGTGACTGGGAAGCAATACTCTTTTTGTGAGCGCTTCAACAACGTGGACTAGTGGTGGCCTAGTGCCTACCGATACCATAGGATAAATCATCATGTCAAGAGTTTGCGTTTCCACATTTCATACTTGCAACGTTTGTGCCTTTACTTTCTTAGTGTAGTATCTTGCTAGAATTGGCTCTAGGTTTGCAAAAACTTGTTTTGGGATGAGGGTTTCACACTAGATCAACCATAGTTGCACATCTTGATAGCATGATCTAGTTTAAGTTTGATGCAAAAGTAGTGGAAGCCATAGATTAAGAGTTTAAATTGTCTAATTCATCCCCTACTAGCATCGATTCCTTACACATAGGGGGTCAATGCAACAATCATATCCTTGAGACTCTGACTACGACTAAAGTAAGTGTAATTTGATTATGTTGTGACAAGATGTGAGGAGCAAAAGAAAAATAAAAAAGAAGAAGGAAAAAAATAAAAATGCTCCTTACTACTTGAAACTTTATGATTACGAGTGCCCATTGATATCATACCCAATCTTCCAACCATGTGCAATCCGATCCAAGAACTTTATCCATGTCTCGGGATCGTCTTTTTGAATGGGTGTGTTTCATCCCTCCCCTCCCTAATATTTATTTTCCATGGACTTTTTGACTAGTCTCAGTAATTTTAGTAGATCTCTCTCTTGGTTTGTCAATATTTTAGATATAATGTTTGCCTAGATTGTTTTTACCTACCAAGCCCCACATAAGCTTTCCACTTTCATATATAAGTAGAATAGGTTGAAAATAATCTAGTATATGCTTGAGTGACTTGATGAGATGAGTGTTTCTATAAACTTTTGCAAGAGAATTTCACTTATGTTGGATTTGCATCTTTTTTAAAAACTCTTCATGATGGAACAACATAAAGGTACGAAGTTCACTTAAGTTCGAGAGCATTGTCTTTATTTAATTGTAGATTGTTCTTTATTGCTAGTCTATCTTCCATGATGAAAAAGTAACCGGTCACAACTTGAACTTTAGTACCAAACACTTGAGAGAGCAATATATCTTGTTGTGTATGATTGAGTGCAGGGATGACACTGGAAGGCCATGATGATTTTCTGATTAAGAAAGTATCCTGAACTTACTCAAGGAAAAGTTAGATTCAAGCATGGGGGATTATTGGAGCTCATTGATGAGACTTTTTGGTACTGTTTTAGTCGTATTATTGGACTAATTCTTATATTAAACCGCCACTTGGCATCTAAAATAACCCCTTATTCATGATTAAATTATCTAGCATGCTTTATGTAATCATGGTGATTACATCTAGTATGTTGACCTTTCATGATAGTTGGATGTGTTGAGTTGTGGGCAAATGTTGACCTTTCATGATAGTTAGACATGTTCAGTTGCGGTTATGCCCTTAGAACCTCTCGTACAGAACGATAGGATCGTGATAGGATCTGTTACCTAGTAGGACTGTCGGTGCTTGGGAGGTAGAGTGGAAGCGGTAGTTTAAAGATGTTTTAGATGAGATGCATGTGCTTGCTCATTGACTAGAACTATAACTAGAACGCGATAGGTCCTTTGTACCTTTAGTTGTTCTCTCTCATATGTATATGTGGATGTGATCTACCCCGTATTAATGCTGCAATCTATGCTTCATGATATGATTGACCTGTTAGACTTAGAAAACTCCAGCCACTTCGCTATGGATGCACATATGGATAAATTTTGAACGTATACTTGAAAAAGGCTACAACCGATCCGTGCGCATGTGATTACAATTAGTACGCTTAAGTGCGGCTAACGGTAATTACCAGCATTATGTAGCAATAAGTTCTCTCTTATTTTATTAGACAAATGCAGGAATAAGCTCACCTTACAAGGTAGGTGTATACAGAGGATGCATGGTCACATCAACGCTCCATTATCATTTGTGCATCCGCATGGAGTATGACAGTCGCTTTGCCAGAAAGCACTGTCATTACATCATGTCCGGTGATCATGCTCTTATGAGTTTAGAAATATATATGTCCCCGGAGTATAGAGTTTGTAGTGGAATTATCCACAAAACAAGGCAAGTGAAACAATGACTTCATGACTGATATATAGTTAAAACAAGAATTTTCAAACAATATTCTAATTAAACATAAAGGAATACACACATAAAGTGTTGAATATCATATACATGAGTGCGACACTACAATACATGAGTTTGTACGGATCCACAACGCTAGTGCGTTCATACACCTCCAAATTACTCATGAGTTTGCACAACTCCAAATCATAAATCGGACATCAACTACGGATCCTGAAATTACTATAAATATACAAGGAAAAGCATTATTAAACATCACAGTGAGGTTTCTCTTCTTGAGGAAATAGACATCTTACACGATTCCATAGGAGGCCTTAGAGGATCTACAAGAATACCAAAAAAAAATAGAGGTCTAAAAATCTAATTTTTGAGACCAGTGGCAGACCTAGGAATCGAGCGTGACTGCGTGAGGGGGGCTGATGAGCTATATGGCGTGGATTTTAGTACCAAATCCTATTTCAAGACTGGTGATCAGCAGAAGGATGGGCAGGGGCAACACTCGCGAAGGGGGTTTGGGGATCGGAAGAAGCGAGATCGACGGTGCTACTTGCTGGGCTGAAGCTCGAGGCCTTTGCGTTGGACTGCTTTACTGAGGACGTATCTGGTGCTACCGCAGGTTGGGGTACTTGCTCCCAACCCGTAAATGCACCTCTAAACGTGCATAAAAAAAATCTATCCAAAATTATGAATAGATGCATATTGTTATCTTCTAGCATCATTCAAGATTTGAAGATGAATAAAAATTTGTGCGAGAAGGAGAAAAAAGAGAAATCAATGATTGAACGGTAACGGTGCGGGTCTAGAGATGAACAGGTGCAACCCGCAATAAAAAGTGCTGATTTCACTTTTTTTATTTTCTTGCACTGATTTTTTTTTTGCATCTCAAATTTTGCGTAATTATAGATCTTTGCATCATCTATCATACATATTTTTGGTTGAATTTTACATGCAAGTTTTGGTTGGTTTTTTTTTACGTGGGAGTACATGAAGAGGCACTAGTAGAGAACTGACTTTCGATCCACCCCCTTTTATCCCGGTTTAAAAGTGGCCCGGGACAAAAGGGGGTGCGCCGGGGTGCGGGAATTTGGAGGGGAGCATTAGTCCCGGTTGGTAATTGCAACCGGGACTAAAGGCCCCTTTAGTCCCGGTTGCAACGGCTAGCGGGGGGCCGTCGGTGGCGGGACCCTTTTATCCCGGTTGGAGGATCCAACTGGGATAAAAGGGACACCCTTTTATCCCGGTTGGAGGCACCAACCGGGATAAAAGGGTCCTCCAACCGGGACCTAACTTTCCAACCGGGACAAAAGGTGTTTCCTTTTGTCTCGGTTGGAGTTTTTAACCGGGATTAAAACTCATCCCCCACTATATCCCGAGACAGAGACTTTCTTCTTCCTCCAGCCCGAGCAGTCCAGCACATTGATAGAGAGCTGAGCTTCACCTACTCTCCGGTGGTGCCCAAGCAAGGGAGGTGCTGCCCGAAGTTTTTTCCCTCATTTTCGTGGGAATTTGACTCAGCCAACAAGTGCTGCGAAGGTTTGCTACTTCATCCTCGTGTTATGCTTTGATTTATGCTTTGGAGATGGAAAGATTATTTGCTACAATGTGATGATGAAGTAGAAAAATGGAGAGGTATTTTGAGCTAGAATGTGAGGGAGATTGATGTGTCATATATAGTATGCATTATTTCAGTGGTTTAAAAATGATGCTACCTTGTCTAGACGGTTTATCTTATCAAATTCAATATGGTTTTTTAAATCCATACTTGTTGAACTTGCATACCGTGTTCGCCTCGGCGAGGATGTTCTCCGCCAAGCAGCAACGTATGTCAAGAAGGAGGTTCGATTCTACGAGAAAGAGTGGATACGGACATCGTGACCGTGTCCCCTTTTCTGTAGCATCTAACCTCTTTCATGACGAAGTGCGGTGCCGCCCAGCTGAGGACATCCTCGCGAGATGAACACGGTCTTCAAGTTCAACAACTTCTGTAGTGGTAAGGAAAGAATTTTTGTACATAGATGACTTCTGCTACTTGTTGAACTTGCATACCGTGTTCATCTCGCCGAGGATGTTCTCCGCCGAGCAGCAACGTATGTCAAGAAGGAGGTTCGATTCTACGAGAAAGAGTGGATACGGACATCGTGACCGTGTCCCCTTTTCCGTAGCATCTAACCTCTTTAATGACGAAGTGCGGTGCCGCCCAGTTGAGGACATCCTCGCGAGACGATCACGGTCTTCAAGTTGAACAACTTATGCAGTGTTTGGGACTTTAATTTAAATATGTGTATTTGGATCTTCATGTTGTTGTATTGTACCATGTTGTTTGGATCTTTAATCGATTTTCACGCGTAATCCATTGTCAAGTGTAATCCATTTTCGTGCGTAATACGATGCAGATGGACCGGCATTGGATGTATAATGCAGACAGGCGGAGCAAGGTGTTTATTGATGGCTTGCATTATTTTCTCGAAGTGGCAAAAGCGAACAAGCTAGAGAATGGGTTCGTATGTTGTCCATGCTTCCAATGCAATAACAGGAAGGAGTATTCAAAGGATTCCTGGGGGACTATTCACAGCCACTTGTTTAAATACGGTTTCATGCCTAACTATTTGGTTTGGACCAAGCACGGTGAACTAGGGGTTGTAATGGAAGATGGCGAGGAGGAGGAGGAAGATGACACCATTCCGGACTGGGTTGCAGGCCAAGCTTTTGCAGGTACTACAATGGGCGAGGCTGATGAAGATGAGTTTGCGGAAAATGACCCTACTGATGACCTTGGTCAGGTGATACGAGATGCATACAGAGATTGCGAAACTGAGAAGGAAGCAGCAAAGTTGCAGCGCATGATAGATGATCACCAAAAATTGTTGTACCCAGGTTGCCAGCAGGGCCATAAAAAACTAGGTACGACACTAGAATTTGTGCAATGGAAGGCAAAAAATGGTGTGTCCGATAAGGCATTTCAGGGGATGTTGAGAATTGTCAAGAAGATTCTCCCCGAGAATAATGAATTACCGTCCACAACATATGAAGCTAAACAGATTATTTGCCCTCTCGGATTGGATGTTCAGAAGATACACGCATGCCCTAATGACTGTATCCTCTATCGTGGTGATGAATACGAGGAATTGGATGCTTGTCCCGTCTGCGAAGCCCTGCGGTATAAGATCAGGCGAGATGATCCTGGTGATGTCGAGGGGCAGTCTCCCAAGAAGAGAGTTCCCGCGAAGGTGATGTGGTATTTCCCTATAATACCACGCTTGAAGCGCTTGTTCAGGAACAAGGCGAATGCTAAGTTGATGCGATGGCACAAAGAAGACCGTAAGGAAGATGAGATGCTGAGACACCCCGCAGATGGGGCACAGTGGAGATCAATTGATAGAACATTCCCAGACTTTGAAAGTGAAGCAAGGAACATAAGGTTTGGTTTAAGCACTGATGGATTCAATCCATTCGGTGAGTTGAGTAGTGGTCATAGTACTTGGCCTGTGACCCTTTGTATGTTCAACCTTCCTCCTTGGCTGTGCATGAAGCGGAAGTTCATTATGATGCCGGCGCTTATCCAAGGCCCAAAACAACCCGGCAACGACATTGACGTGTACCTAAGGCCGTTGGTTGATGACCTTTTACAGCTCTGGAAGGAAGAAGGTGTACGTGTGTGGGATGAGGATAGACAAGAGATCTTTAATCTACGAGCACTGTTGTTCGTAACCATCAACGATTGGGCCTGCATTGAGTAACCTTTCAGACAGACAAATAAGGGATATCGGGCATGCACCCACTGTTTAGATGACACAGACAGCATGTACTTGAAG
>NC_028453.1:24922555-24923175 GCF_000263155.2 Setaria italica | reverse complement strand
ACTGTACTCCCTTCTACCCCCCGCCAGTTCCACACTTAGCGAAATTTTCACAAGTCCCGCGCTCTCCGCCCGTCGCCGCCCGTCCGCCTCCCTCGCCGGCCGCCGCCGTCGTCGTCCCCCATTGCGCCGTCGAAGTCCCGCATTGCGCCGTCGTCGTCGCCCGTCCGCCTCCCTCGCCCGTCGCCGCCCGTCCGCCTCCCTCTCCGCCCGTCGCCGCCCGTCCGCCTCCCTCGCCGGCTGCATCGCCCCTCGTCGCCGGCTCCATCCTCGTCGCCCCTCGTCGCCCCTCGTCGCCCCTCGCCGGCCGCCGTCGTCGTCTTCGCCTCGGCCGCCGTCGTCCCGCCGTCATCATCTTCATCCTCGTCGCCGCCCCGGCCGCCGCTGTCCCGCACGCCGCCCGGCCGCCGCCGTCCTGCCGTCCCGCCGCCCCGGCCGCCGCCGTCAGGCCGCCCCGGCCGCCGCCGTCCCGCCGCCCCGGCCGCCGCCCCGCGCGCGAGAGGTCTGCCGCGCCGGCCGGTGCGCCGGGAGAGCTGGCCGTTTTCTTTTAATTTATAATTTTGTTTTTTTAGATGGAATTGTAATTTTGTAAAGGGAAATTATAAGATTTCTAATTTTGTTAA